>NC_056731.1:1383888635-1384082002 GCF_019279795.1 Protopterus annectens
AGGCAAGGCAATTGAACTGCAGTAGGTTGTGGCTGTTATAAAAAAAAACAGCATTGCTGTTTTATCAAAGCCAATTTTTGAGTGGCTTTCTTAAGAAAAGTTCATTTTCTGTATAAATTGCAGCTCAGTCAGACAGTTTTATTCTATTGATGCTAATAACTGTGATATGTTAATATGTTTGTAAAATTTAATTCATCACGTATTAGTAAATTTTAACTTGTACTTTAAACTGTATTAGTATTACATTGCCCCACCATGTAAACTGCTTTCGGTAATGTAATTTGTGATTTCCAGAACTTTACTCAGCTTTAGCAATGTCTACATACAGACAGGAACCACACCCAAAAGAAACAGATCACCCGAAACAGGAACTTAAAAAACTCACAAATACACCAAAAATGAATGGCAGCAGATGAAAAATGCCAATGGAGTTTATTCTGGTACTTCAGCTTTTCACCTTCTAAGGTGGATTGTTTGCAGCTATTTGTGTGCTTTTTAGGAACCACACCTAAGCTAGGGGGAGAGTGGGTTGTGCAGAAAGTTTTCAAACTGCATAATGCTCGTTAGAGTTGCATTCATGCAAAAACCACAATGCTTTAAATTATGCTTAATAACAAAGAAATAATAATGAAGCTATGAAGGCAATACCATAGAAGAAATGACATTGATAATGGCAGATTTAAAGAATTGAACATTAGTGGCAATAATTCTTTATACCTTCAAGTGAAAACTTGAAATTGTTTGCAGACAAAATAACTCCTGCAGGACTGTGGCCTTTATAAAACTGACTATCTGCTGAGGTTGTCATGTTAGCAAACCTTTCAGAAATAGATCAATATATTTACCCCCTTATGTTAGTATAGACATCATGGTGCCTCTGAGTGTATCAGTGAGGAATGGTCAGTCCTGCCCGCAACAGTTTATTTAAATACTGCACCATTCTTGCAGCAAAGAAATACAAAATAATATTTTTACAGGACGGATACCCCTTCAGATTTACAGCCATAGTTTTACAGTAACTACTTCCTTATGACCCTCTCATGCATTTACAGAGTAACATACTGCATTTCCTGAGAACAAGACAATGGAGTGCTGTAGAAAATGAAGGATAATGTGTGTGTGTGTGTGTGTGTGTGTGTGTGTGTGTGTGTGTGTGTGTGTGTGTGTGTGTGTGTGCGCACACGTGCATGCGGCATTTGTGTGTTGGGGGGATGCCATACATAAAACCTTATTATTAATGATAACAGAAATAGGAAATACTGTATTGCTTTCAGTCAGAATGCGCACACATTTAGGATAAGTAAGCCACTCCCTTTTCCCTTATTTTTTCACAGCCACTGAGGAAATAGCCTATAATTGGAAGTAGCACCAGTTCAGTTACCCATCTGGTGCCACGACCTCACATGTTTTACAAATACTCTAGAAAACAAAATAATAGATAGTAAATAGCATAAAATAAAGTACTGATTATTTATAAAGAAGCAGATCACAGCATCAAGAAGTTATCAGTACATACAACCAGTGAGGTTTATATAAATGTATTATACTGAAACAGTGAAGCAGAAGAATCCCTGTAAGTGAAATCATTTCTTTTTACAAGACTCCAATTCATTCCTAAAGCCAGGCCTGGCTTATAATTTACAATTTACCTTTTGAATCCTTAGGCTCTTCCTTTCTTTTTTAACACTTTTATTCAATTATCAATTAAGACACATGCAAACAGACATTAACAGAAAAGAAATAAACCATATTAGCACTTTTTCCATTTACAGACACATTATACATTACACGCCTTTTTAGTATTATATAAATCAATCAATGCCTGCCTTCCATTAAACCTAAGTCCTCCTCTGAAACATTACTCTGTATGTTTTGTATGCACAAATTCCATTTATTTCTAAGTAGTTTGTTCCATACCTTTTCAAAAGATAACTCTTGCAGTTATTTTTGTCTCTTTTATAATATTCAAGACTTCCAATACAGCTGGTATAGATTTTGAATTCCATTTTATAATTATTTTTTGGCAGCTAACTGAATAAGGTCTTTCTGTGTCTAGGCAATTCAGATCATGTGGCCACCTCAAAAGAATAATTTTCTTAGTTACAGGCATTTGCTCTCCCAATATTTCTGACAGAGTATTCTGTAGGGAATTTTTTAAATCTGCAACTCATTACATTCCTAAAAACATGTTTCCAGCTACCTTTTCCATTCCCATCCCACCTCCATCATTTGGTATTTATCTAAGGAGTCTGCTTAGGGCATAAAAAATATCTATGAAGACACTTCCAAGCAAAAGTTTTAAAACTACTGGACTTTTTGCATACTTGGGAGCCATAAATATGCCCTTCCATTGCTCCCTTGTAAATTGCATTTCCAGTCTCGCATCCCAGTTTTTTCTAACCTCCTCTAATTGATTCTTAAAGTTGTTATATAGTATTTTATATACCTTACTAATTATCTCCCTTTTAACTGCAGCTTCTATTCTAGATTTTACTAGAAATGCTACTAGAGCAGGTCTTTCACTTAGGGCTCCCTATCCCCTTTTCTTTGCCTATAGTCTGTAACATTCTCTGATAGGGAAGGCAGTCTGTAGCCTCCATTCACGTTCTATTACCTTTCCTTTTTTAATTATTTGTTCCCAATACCTTGGTTCCTTTGCCATTTTTCCAGTTAATTCCAACCCCTTCTTCCTTATTTTATGCACCCCTACTTGCAGTCATCCCTTTCAACTTTGAGTTATAACTGTCTGCTTGTGTTATGCATATGAACTTTAACTATGTTGCTCTAAAATATCCCTTCACATCAGGTAATCCTAAACCACATTGTCCTATTGGGAAGATCAGCTTGTCTCACATTATTCTTACCCTCTCTTGCACCTAGATAAATTCCTTCAACTCTTTATTTATTATTGTCAGGACTTCTTCTCTGGTTGATAAAATATGCTTGACCTGAACATAAAACTCTCAAGACTAAAAACATTTTCACTGCTTGTATTATACTATCCCAACCCATAAACATGAGCTTCCATTTTCTCAGTTTATTTATTTAGTTAGTTAGTTAGTTAGTTAGTTAGTTAGTTAGTTAGTTAGTTAGTTAGTTTGTTTACTGGGATAGTAGATCACAACAGACCTTTTCAGCAAACAGCCCAGGTGAAGAAATTCACAAAAAATAAAACAGAACAAATTCAGTAACAGAGTAATCACAAAAGGTACATAATCCCATAGGCAATAAATACAACATGTAAATATTATCAACAGAATAGAAGAACAAATGTGAATTCATTTTAGTTGTAAATGTGAGAGGTGAGAACAGAGGTTCAAAGTAGAAGTGATGCAGGTAAGGAGGAGTTAGGTTATGTGTCCTGTGGAAAAGCACTTGCAATCAGATTTTTGATAGAGGTGTCTTTAGAGCTGAGCTCTGAATGTAGGAAAGGAGGATACTTCTTTTAGGTAAGGGGGAGGGATTGACAGAGTTTGGGTGCAAGAACTGAGAAGGAATGGTCACTACAGTGCAGTTTAGATTGAGGTGTCTGGAGTGAGGGAGTTAATTGAAGAGGTTGTGTAGGATGTTGAGGGTGGTTTTATTATGGAGTTTTGCTGCAAAAAAGTGGGAAGGCACCTGCTTGGAGTAGTTGAAAAGAAGCTACCCTAGCAGTAGTTTAACTCTGTAGGAGCCTGGTAGCCAACTGGCTTTGGAAGTTAACTGGTGTATCTTGTTTTCAAGGGACTGTAGACTGGATGATTGTTTTTAGAGGATATGGCTATGATGGGGAGGCACATTCAAGTTGAGAAAGAGGATTATTTTGCCTGTTGCAGCTCTTGCTGGTTTGGAGAGAAAGGGAGATATTTTTCAGGACCAGAATAAAAGATAACTTTTCTGTTTTTAATGTGGCTTTGGGAGTTAAGTGACTGGTCTAGCCATAAAACTAATTATTTAAAGGATGTGGTAGTTTCTGCTGGGGAACCATTGATACAGTTTTTGAATGACTTTTTTTTAGTCTCTTAACACATATAATTAACTGCCATAACAGAAGCCTTTTAATCCATATTTCTAAATACTTCATTCTATCATGTCCCCATAAATATGGGTATGCTGAACCAAGTCATGTGTAGAGGCATAATTTATGGTTGTAGCCTGTGTTTTATCTTCATTAATTTCATATTCTTAAAATATTTAAAACTGTCTCAAAATGTTCCACAACTGGGAGATACTCTTTTCTATATTTATCAAGTACAAAACAATATCATCTGCAAATAAAGCCAGCATTTATTGATTACCAGATCAATTATATTCTTGAATTTCTGAGTTCCTTATTTTCTTTCCGAATGGCTCAAATATAAAGCAAAACAACAATGAGAAAAGAGGACACCACTGCCTGGTTACTCTGTTCAAGCACAGCTTAATAAACAGGAACCCTCACACTATAATTCTTGCCTCTGATCCTTCATATAGCCACATAATATACCTTATTATTGCATCTGAGAATGCAGATGCCCCCACTGCCCTACTCGTAAAATCCCAACTTACTTTACTGAAGGCTTTCTTTGCATCAAGACCCACAAACAACAACAGTCTTCAGTAGCTTTCATTTTGATCATCTGTTAATTTTGTCAAATGTTTGCTTCCTCTCCACAAAACCACATTGATCCTATCTATCAATTTTGGCAACACTTTTGACATTCTTTTAGCAAGTATAGAAACTGAAGAATGTTTACGAGGCTGGGTCTGACAGGTCTTTACCATCTTTAGGAAAAACAGCCACCACATATTTCTTCCAAGAAGCTGGTGTTTCGCTTTCTTCTAAAATATTATTAAGCAAGATCTTCCAAATCTTTATCGCTGTCGTCTCTCCGAACTTCCAAACTTCCATCTGTTCCTGGAGACGTCACTGTAGATTTATTATACATCATTGTTTTTATCTCTTCTTCTTCTCCTATCTCAACGTTTAGTTGTTTGGCCTTATCTTTCTCTAATCTTGGCATATTAGGTCTCCATAAGTAAAATTTGTGCTTTGTCTTGTTTTCCTCTGCTTTATACAAATGTTCATAAAATTTCCAAAATATTTCTAATACTCCTACAGGATCTCTGGTTATTTTTCTTGTCATACGCTCCCCGTGTTTGGTGACAGCCCTTTCTACTTTCTGTTGTATAAGCCATTGTGCTAAATGTTTTTTGAGCTCTGGAATTATGATAAAAAATAGTAACAGCAATCTTTCTAAACTCATGCACATTATCTAAATACTAAAACAAACTGCTGATCGTAGAAAAAACTGTAATAAAGAAAAACATGTGGAAACTCCCCAGTAACCCACTGGAAGCCTTAAACAAATCACCCAAAACATTGGAAATGAAGAAAATGTTTATTTAAGCTCAAACACTAGCTTTTCATCAGTTACAAAAACCAACTTCCTCAGAATGGATACGTCATAGCAATTAAACCCCTTCTTATATTTTTAGCCTTCCTCTCACATGATCATTAAGAAATATGTTAAAAATACATTACTATTTTAAAAAACATCTTAAAAAACTATCTTAAAAAACCATGCTGGTCGTATTCAATGAAATGTCCTTTGTTAAATATATGTACCCCAAACAATATGTACTAAAAAATGTTGTTAATACAATGAAATGATAAACTTCTCACAAAATATTACTTGCACAAGACTGTTGTGTTTAAATAACTTGTTATGTAGCATAGAATACTGTCATATAAATGCACCAAGTTACCCTAAGCTGAAATATCGATTAAAATACATGGAAATAGAAATCTTATTTTACAAAACACTTTCAGCATGCATTTGGAACACATATTATATTGGATGGTATATAAAGTATGAATACACAAAAATGAACTTAGCTAAAATGACAATTTAAAATGTATAAAAATGTATAAAAATAATGAAGCATGTCAATGCAACACATTTCCAGCACAAGACTGCTCAATTTGAAACACATAACTTATGACATGGAACCCTACCTGTTCTTATTTTAATACTTTAATATGTTAGTATGTCAGACTGAACCATTTAAAATATACTAATATGGTCCCCACAACCACCCACGTGGTCCTGCTACTTCTTAAGAGGGAACTACACATATATATTAGATGACTTATAACCAAAACTACAATATACCAACAAAGTATGTATTTAAATGCTTGTAAAATTATATGATTACATCATCTATTTAAACTTTTAAGTTTTAATAAACATGTAATTGATGACATACCATTGATGCCAGGATAATGGCAGGCATCTAACCTTAGCTGCCAAACCAATTCCCTACTGTCCAAAATGAGTGAATCTGGTCCCCCCTCCCATCTGACTGTACTTGATCAATTGCTTGGAATAAAAATTCATGTTGAGGATTCTCTATGACGTGTTTTGCCAAAGCGTTCTCCAACTTGCCCTTTCTTATGGCATACAGATGTTCATACATGCGCTCTTGTAGTTTCCTATCTGTTTTCCCGACATAGAAAACCGGGCATTGGGAACACTTGGCCAAATAAACTACTTGGGAACTGGTACAATTAAATCTACCCTGTATTCCATACTTGGTATCCCTTACTTCAAAAGTAGAGCCCATTTTAATATTCTTACAATAACGGCACATGTTACATTTGTACATGCCCACTCTAAAGTTTGGAACCCTAGATTTCCTCTCAAGGATGCTTTTGAGATTGTAACCCCTTTTAAAAACCATCCCCGGATATTCCATTAATTTCGTCCGAGTGGAACCATCCTGTATAACTAAGTTCCAGTTTTTCTGGATAGTAGAAATAATCTCCTTTACATCCGTACTATAAGTCAAGATGAAACTACAAGGATTAGATGCTCTTAGAACTGGGCCAGAACTATAATTTTCCTGGGGTACACTAGTTTGGTTGAGAATAGGTAAATAAAGACCTGTCTCCCTCTTATTCCGTATTTCTGTCAAGAGATCAGAAATGAGCCCTTCTGGATAACCTCTATTGAGAAAAAGACTTCTCATGAAGTTGCATTCCTCCATGAAATCACTGTCCTTAGTCACCATCCTATCAGCTCTAACCAGTTAACCTTAAATGATGGACCTCTTCTGTGAAAAGGGGTGACAACTGTTAAACTGTAAATAGCTGTTGGAAAAAGTTTCCTTCCGATGTATTCTGGCTATAAAATTACTATTATCTTTATCTTTTATCAGGTCTACATCTAAATATGCAATCCTGTCCAAGGCAAAACAAGAAGTGAACTTAAGAAACCCAGTAGAGGAACTGAAAATCTCTAAGAGTGAGTTTGCTAACTCCTCGTCCCCTTTAAGGATGATAAATATATCATCCAGAAAACGCGTGTACATCAACACCCTGTCTTAAACAAAAGAGTCAGCTAGTACACTCTCCCTTTCCCAATAGGCCATGAACAAGTTGGCCACACTGGCTCCACATGGATCATCAATTACTTGTTTATTAAAACTTAAAAGTTTGTGGTTGTGGGGACCATATTAGTATATTTTAAATAGTTCAGTCTGACATATTAACATATTAAAGTATTAAAATAAGAACAGGTAGGGTTACATGTCATAAGTTATGTGTTTCAAATTGAGCAGTCTTGTGCTGGAAATGTATTGTGTTAACATGCTTCATTATTTTTATACATTTTTATACATTTTAAATTGTCATTTTAGCTAATGTCATTTTTGTGTATTCATAAACCATCCAATATAATATGTGTTCCAAATGCATGCTGAAAGTGTTTTGTAAAATAAGATTTCCATTTCCATGTATTTTAATCGATATTTCAGCTTAGGGTAACTTGGTGCATTTATATGACAGACAGTATTCTATGCTACATAACAAGTTATTTAAACACAACAGTCTTGTGCAAGTAATATTTTGTGACAAGTTTATCATTTCATTGTATTAACACAATTTTTTAGTACATGTTGTTTGGGGTACATATATTTAACAAAGGACATTTCATTCAATACGACCAGCATGGTTTTTTAAGATGTTTTTTTAAAATAGTAATGTATTTTTAACATATTTCTTAATGATCATGTGAGAGGAAGGCTAAAAATATAAGAAGGGGTTTAATTGCTATGACGTATCCGTTCTGAGGAAGTTGTTTTTTGTAACTGATGGAAAGCTAGTGTTTGAGCTTAAATAAACATTGTCTTTGTTTCCAACATTTTGGGTGATTTGTTTAAGGCTTCCAGTGGATTACTGGAAAGTTTCCACATGTTTTTCTTTATTACAGTATTATCTAAATACTACTTTATTTTCTCTTTTGCACTCTGCATTTGTTTTTCTTCTTGTTTTGTGAGATTCCTTTGATTCTGAAATACATTAAGCTTTGTCAGCCGCTCTAAATAATTCCTATAACCTCTTAACCATATATCTTTCTCTTTTATTTTTACTATATTTAAAACTTTTTAGCCTTCAGAGCAAGTGCCCTGGCTACCTTTAAATTAAAATATGCACTGTTGTATTAAATTCATAAAATTATTAAGGCTTTTTTTGGGGGGGGCTACTATCTGTTATTTGCTTCCCATAAGTAAAGACATTCCCCAGGATTCATGAAACTCCATGAAAGAATAAGACTATTCTTGCATAGAGTGGTTCATGTCTGTTTAGAATAGCAGCGTACCTTGCATATGCATGAAGGTGCACTTCTGTTGAATCTAAATGGACACAAACCATGAACGAGCACAGGGGGTATGTGTCAGCAGTGCCTGCACATGTAACATGCCCCCTACACTCAGAAAGTGCCATACGGCACTTTGGGACACAGATGAGTGTCAATGTATATAATATTAGAGCCTGGCTCTAATATTATATACTAAACCAGTGTCCGCACACACTGAAATGTAAGTAGCTAACATTTCAGTGTCCACGGACACTGAAAAAAAAAATAACAAAACACAAACACACCTAGAAGGCAGCAGCCTTCAAGTGCACCCCCAAATGTATGCAGTCTTGCCCTACATGCATGGAAGCAGTATGGCAAGAGGAAAGCAATAAAAATACAAAATTTTTTTTTTTTCATCAAATAAATCCAAAATTTAAGTGGTTTGCAGCTTGTTTGTGTGGCACACCACTATGCTTAGTCTGGCTGAAATCCTGAAAATGATAGACAAGTGCTACTGTAATACAAAACACCATTAAGCCGCTGCAGCATAGTGATACTGCCATGATTTAGTATGTAGAACATGCTTGGTCTGAATCCCTTCTCTGCCAATTTACTTAATAAAGTTTTAAGGAATTTGAATGATAGATGTCAATCATATGGCTCATGTATATCACAGTAGGGGTGGGAATATGTAAAATATAAATGTAAAAAGTACTTTATAAATTTAATGAAAAAATAGATTTAAGCAATGCTTTGCTAGTGTAAGCATTGCTTAATGGCTTTCAGCTGTGCTTATCTGGTGTAAGCATTGCTATGGAGATTTGTGTGGAGCTAAGCATAGTTCAGCATATTAAAACAGGCCAATCAAGAAAACCACACAGGTGGGAATACAGCCATAACTATTTGGGATTGCTCACAGCAGGACCAAAATGTCTGGTGTCGGTTTGCTTCTGAGTGCAATGTTGGGGCATCCAGAAGTCCAGTGTCATGGTTGGGCTCCTAGTAAAAAAACATGATGGCATGCTGCTGCAGGGCCATTACCAGGGCTCCCAGTACAAAGTGGAGGCCTGGGACCAGCTTGCATGCGATCTCACCAGTGCCACTGGCATACCCCGGACTGGTGACCAGGTACATTGCCACCATAATGACCTGAAGTGGAGGAGGGGTGCAATCTTGGACCAATAAATCCAAGAAGCTCACACGCAGGATATCTCACCTGTCTGTAAGTATGCAGTTTTATGTATCTCTAACTAAGTATGAAAAAAGTTCAACTTGTGACTGTGCAGGTGTGATTAATGTGTCACGTCTCCCATTACAGCTGCTGTGGAGAAGTCCCAGAATGTTGAGGCTTATGCCCAGTGACTTTCCCGGCTGTATCGGCATTATGGTGAGTACAAAATACCTCCTAGTATTAGCAGTAAGAAATCAAAAATATAGAAATGGTAGTACTGCCTGTATATATAATTGTGCTGTAAAAGTCAGGAAAAAATGCCTGCCAGGCTGTGAGTGTTACAATGGAGTATTTCCAGCTGCTGTGTAAAACAGATGTCAGTAGCAAACAAGGTAAAATATACAGGAGAAGAATATTAGAATATGTATGAGTGTGTCTGAGGGAACCTGCCAAGAAAGTGCCATGTCAGGGCTACTGTAACACTTAGAAATGAAAAGCATTCCCCTGTGCAGATCATGCAGGAATAGCAATTGTGGATTTCTGAGTTGTGCACAGATATGTATGTCAAAACTAATAAAGGTGATCCAAAACACTGGTGTGTGTCATCTCACTTGTACCTGAAAAATAGAAATGTGTATGTCCCGCAGAATGCATTAACTGAGGTGAACTGATTTAGCACTGCTTGTCTGCACACTTTAGAATGGGCATGCCAAATAACTGAAAAAACAACAGTGCATATTTCCATTAGAATGTGTTTTACTTGTTTGTCTGCCAGCATTGTCCTGTGTTAACCTTTCAATTTCAACTATATGTAGCTGTGAATGTACTGAAAATGTATAAGGCTAACAGGTGCAAACCTACACTGTGCACTCAGGAATCTAAATTGCAGTATGTAGTTGTAAAACAGTCAAATGTGCAATCCAGCTAATGTGCACATGTTTCTCAAATAGTGACACCAATGTCTGTTGTGTATGCATAATTTGTACTGAAAATAGGAAATAAATAATGCAACATGTCATAATAAAAGTATTGTGCACAAAAATATGTACTAGACAGAAATGTCACAAACAACACACACCACCTCTCCGGTAGCTCAGTCTGATAAAAACTAGGCATATGTTTCAATTTTGCACACACACCACAGTTCGAATCCAGGGACCATCACTAACATGTCAGTCTGATTTTGCAGTTGTAAACTGCAATCTGAATAGAAAAAGTAATGTACTGCAAGACATACATTTTCCACACAGGTAAATACATTTGAAAATAAATACTAGTATGATGTGTATAACTATAAAAGGTGTACAATTGCTGTGTTGATCAGCCCCAGTCCTACAAATAGATGCAAGCTAGACATCTACACTCTGCAGTCTGACCCAGACAAGCCCCTCAAGTTTCATGCTGTCATGGATAGTTTCCCCAGTTGCCAAGGTACCTGCACACAGAGAATGTCACAGTAGATGTATGTCAAAGATGCAACACACACTCCGGGGCCTGCAACTAATATTTGAATCTGAAATATGTGTAGAAACAGCAATGTAATGTGCACACAGTTTATCTGCACAGGGCCCACAGGTAAAGAAATTGGTATAGAAACAGGTATGATGTGTATAACTAAAATAAGGGTACAATTGCTCTGTTGATATCTACAGCTGTTGGTGTGCTGTAGCAGCCCCATGGCCCAGATAGAGTGTAAGTGTGGGCAGAATGTAGAGTAGTGAATAGTAGTGTACTGATAAATATACTTGGTAGCAGTTGCCAATTGAATCTGTTTCCTTCCCCCACCACTCAGCTGATCCAACCATCACACTGAAACCAACATGGGTATGTTCTTAAACCAACCTCTACTGTTGGGACCATTGTTCCAATTGGTTTATCATTGTTTAAACTGTGTGCATACTAATATTCCCTGTTGAATAATCATTGTTATTGCCTGCCTGACATGCCACTAACTGGCATGCTGTTGCAACTCTGAATGACATTTCATATATACATGGGTTCTGTTTGCTATGGCACTGTTATAATTTCACTGTTTTGGGTAAATGGGAATATCCATGCATGCTATTTTGACTAATGTTGTAATGTGTTGTGCATGACAAACCAATATTCATTGTTAATTTCCATACCATAGCACATATGGGAAGGCAGATCCCAGTGGATCCACCTCTCCCACCCCACCTGGCTGAGGAACCAGGTCCGAGCATATCTAGGACCCAACCCAGACCTCCCTCATCTGCTGGTTGTGCACTACCCTCAGGTGGAACTGCTGCAGGAGATGGGGCTCACCCCCTGCAAGTGGGCACAGTGAGGATGTTGTCACCCGGGACGAGGTCTGTGGCATTGTGCGCAGTGTCCTCCAGATGGAGCTGAAGCACCCACCCACCAAGAGGAGAAAACGCTGAGAGAAGAAGGGAGCCACTTTTGAGATTTTAAGTATTTTTTCTCTGTTTATTTGCTAAGTTTTTCTGCATAGCTGCCTAGTTTGAGCATTTTCTGGCTTGTTAAACTTGATTTCTGCATTAGTAGCTGTATTTAGAGCACAACCAAAAGTTGTTTACTGAATTTCCTGTTTGCACTTAATTTTAAATCGTTTTTTTCTCAAAACTTGCATATTTTCTGTCCTTGACCTAGCACTCTTGTGTGGGGTCATTTACTGCACTGTTATAACTTGATATTACCTGTGAACCTCTGCTATCTCTGAAAAAACAAAAACAAAAAAAAATCTTGCTTTTTCCCACTTTTCTGAGATTTAAAAAAGTTCAGTTACAGGCTTGCTGTTTCCTGAACTGTTTGTAAGTTTCTGTCAGGCCATTTTGCTTGGGCTAAAGGAAAGTCTCTCTGTTGATCAGTGGCAGTGAATAACATTGAGCAGCTCCCCCCCCCGTAGGAGTGGTTACTGACTTGAAACTGTAGTTTTATTGGCCAACAGGGGTCATTTCCAAAACTCCTTCATCTTCCTCTCTTAAAACCTAGTTGCCTCATGGTTTTGGTGTCTTTTCAGGCTTGTTGGCTGTTGGTGAAGCACCCACCAAGAGGAGAAAATGCTGAGAGAAGAAGGGAGCCACTTTTGAGATTTTAAGTATTTTTTCTCTGTTTATTTGCTAAGTTTTTCTGCATAGCTGCCTAGTTTGAGCATTTTCTGGCTTGTTAAACTTGATTTCTGCATTAGTAGCTGTATTTAGAGCACAACCAAAAGTTGTTTACTGAATTTCCTGTTTGCACTTAATTTTAAATCATTTTTTTTCTCAAAACTTGCATATTTTCTGTCCTTGACCTAGCACTCTTGTGTGGGGTCATTTACTGCACTGTTATAACTTGATATTACCTGTGAACCTCTGCTATCTCTGAAAAAACAAAAACAAAAAAAAATCTTGCTTTTTTCCCACTTTTCTGAGATTTAAAAAAGTTCAGTTACAGGCTTGCTGTTTCCTGAACTGTTTGTAAGTTTCTGTGAGGCCATTTTTGCTTGGGCTAAAGGAAAGTCTCTCTGTTGATCAGTGGCAGTGAATAACATTGAGCAGCTCCCCTGCCCCCGTAGGAGTGGTTACTGACTTGAAACTGTAGTTTTATTGTCCGTTTTGGGTCGATTCCTGCTTCTTTCCAGCCCCTGCTATAAAGCATGCCTTAACGTGCTTTAGCACGATTTAGCGCAAAGTTGCCACTAGAGCAGCATCGAGCAGTGCCGGTTTAACAAGGTTAAACTTTTTCTGGCTCCATAAAGTCTGTTCTTCAATTTTTCCCTTAGAACTGCTCTGTTAGGAACCTAAACAGTTTACACCTTCACTAAAAAGCACAGCACTTGTTCCTAATTGCTTTTTCTTCTCAAAAAGCTCAGCACTTGTCTTAAAAGCATATCCCTTGTCTTATAAGCATTTTCTTTGCAGGTCAAGCACTCCTATATTATACAAATCCCTCACTTGCAAAACCCCCCAGGAGTGCCCACTTCCCTGCTAAGCCCTCTACTTTTCTGTCTCATACCAACTCATAATTCTTTCTAGCATGTCGAAGGGTCAGATGCTGGTGTCCTCTCCTGCCCAGTTGGTGAATCTAGAATTCTGAGGCAATGTTACAATTGCCTCATGTACACGGACAACCCTCTCCTCCTCCCACATAACACTAACACTTGCGAGAGATGCAGCTATTTAGCCAAACTGGAGGCTGAGCTCTCTCAACTCAGGACTGGCAAGACCAGGCAGGAGGAGAAGGCAACTACACACACCACAATACAAGTCTCACATAACTCAACCACACCACTGAATCAAACACATAAACACACTAAGACATACTCGGAGGCTCTGAGTAAAAATTTACCTAAACAGCAAAGGCCTCCAAAGCAGACACCCAAGCAACTGCAAACTCAAGACACCACACAAACAACACATAAAAACAAAATCAGTGTGCAAAGCAGTCACTGCCCTTAAGGCCAAATACAACACCAAACATACTTGTCATAGGTGACTCCATAGTCAGACACACTGACGTCCCACTCACCAGGCTGAACAAGGAGAAGGTCATGGTAAGCTGCCTATCGGGCTAGAATCCGCCACATAACACAAGCACTCAGGTCACTCCACGGCAAGTACAAGTATGACACAGTCATTGTCTATGCTGGTGTGAACGACCTGAGACGTACCTCCCTGGACTACATGAAAAGAGACATAGAGGAGCTCTCTGATTATGTAGCCCAGGCAGGTATGACCCTGACCCTGAGCAGTATCCTTCCTTCACCACGAATGATGCCACAATATAGTGACAAGATGATCAGCTTTAACAATTGGCTTAATTTCTGGTGTCATTTAAAGGGGATCCAGTGTCTGTCTGCTTGGGATGACATGCTTGACAAGCCACGCTGCTTCAAGGGACGGCTTGCACCTGTCACCCTGGGATTCCGGATATTGGCTAAGCCTCTTGCCATCCCCATAGTGCCTTTTTAGGCAAGGCTCAAATTCTAAACCTACCACCCTAGAAAACAAAAACGGGAAGAAACTAAGGGTAATGCTGCTCAATGCCAGAAGTCTAAATCTCAAAATGCACGCACTCGAGGCCCTTCTCAGTATGGAGAACATCGATGTCTGTGCTGTGACTGAAACCTGGTTCAAGGCTCCTGAGAGCACCCCGGCACTATCAGGTTTTACCTCATATCATGCATTCCGGCCCCAAAACCAGGACCATACCACAAAAGGAGGGGATGTATCCATATTCATCAAGGATACCCACAAGTCCAGGTTGGTGGCTACGCACGAAGCATCGGAAACCATCCAGGTGCAATTAACCACAGGCAAAACTGCTCTACAATTTGTAGCATGCTACAGGCCACCCTCTCAAACTCAGGAAACCCACACAGCCTTCCTGAAGACACTGGAGGGTATAAATGTATCACCAAACACCATCATATTGGGTGACTTCAACTACCCAAATATAGACTGGGAACATTACTCAAGCCCCAACTTTCTAGCCCAAAGGTTCCTGGAGTTCATAAATTCAAATGCCATGGAACAACTAGTCACTGTCCCCACAAGAGGAGAAAATATACTAGATCTCATCATCACAAACATGGGGACAAAATGCTCCACACCTCTTTGGTGAGATCAGATCATAAACTAATCTCACTAGAAATCCACATCCCGCCCCCACCCCAAACAAAAAAGACCACAGTGAAGAACTTCTTGAAAGCAAACTTCACACTACTCAAGACAGGTGTGGTATTCTTCAAGGCCCCCGAGCCAATGGAAACCACAACCCAAGCTGTGGAAGCCCTTCCAAATGCCTTCTATGAACACCTTCAGGACTGCATGGATCAGGCAATCCCAAATAAAACCAAGACTCTTTCCACCAAGGGCAAACGTCCAGTCTGGTGGACCCCAGCCATAAACAAACTTTACAATAAGAGGAGAAAGCTATTACATGATAGAGCACAATCCCAAAAAGGGAAGGCATCTTTGATCAGTACTAGCAAGAAACTACGATCCCTCATAAAATCATCCAAGGCCAACTTTGAGAAAAAAATTGCCATAGATTCAAAAGACAATCATAAGGCCTTCTTCAGCTATGTCAGAAACCTGGGTGGAAACTCCCAGATATGCTCAGAATTAGTCCAAAATGATACAAAAATCACTGAACCCACAGACATTGCCAACATACTGGCAGACAGGTTCAGCAAACTTCACCCCCTCTCCCCAAAAGGAGAGATAACTATCCCAACAGAGTGTAGCCTCCCAGACATCTCAAATGCGCAGGTGAAAGCTGCTCTCTCTAAAGCTAAAACACAGCATCAATGGGACCGGATGGTGTCCCCGGCTGTGTGCTACATGAACTCAATGAAGAACTAAACCCACACATAAGGCAGCTGTTTAATCTTAGCCTTACCACAGGATATGTGCCCAAGGAGTGGCGTACGGCAACTGTGGTCCCACTCCACAAAGGCGGTGCCTCTACGGACCCTGGTAATTACTGCCCCATAAGCTTAACAAGCCTGGTCTGCAAAGCTATGGAGAGGATCATAATGGAACTCATAAACAAGGACATAGGGGACTTGCAGACCTTGGACCCAACCCAGTTTGGCTTTGTCAAGGGCAGATCTTGCCTTTTGAACTTGGTCGACTTCTTCAAAACAGTTACCAAGGCCATTGATGAGGAAAGGCAGTCCATACAGCCTACCTTGACCTTGCAAAGCTTTCGACACAATACCCCACTCGGGTATCATAGAGAAACTTACCAGCTTAAATGTAAACCCATATGTCACAAGATGGGTTGCAAACTGGCTAAAGGACAGAACCCACAGGGTTAGAGTTGCTGGAGCCATGTCAGACTCCAAGCCGGTTACAAGTGGTGTCCCACAGGGCTCAGTCCTTGGCCCCTATTGTTCGGCATCTACTTCTCAGAAGTACAGGCAAACATAGCAGGACTATGGCTGACAAAGTTTATGGATGACTGCAAACTGGGTGCCATAGTGGATAGTACATCGGACACAGACATCCTTCAGAGGGTCTCACGGAAACTGATAGCTGGTGCCAGAGCCTTGGCCTGAAGTTAAACGCAAAAAAGTGTATAGTCATACCCTTCGGGAAAAACAAGGTAACCCCAAGCTACCATATAGGTGGCAACCCACTAAGCACAGAAGAGGTTATCAGGGACCTGGGTATCCAGGTTGACAGTGGCCTCTCATTTGTCACTCACGTTGCTAAAGTGGTTGAAAGACCTTCTACATTGCCCATCTGATCATGAAGGGATTCACATCCAGATCAAGTGAGGTCATTGTTCCCCTGTACTCTTCACTTATCAGACCAATGATCGAGTACAATGCCCCATTCGGGATGTATCTCACCCGACACCTGCAGCAATTGGAGAGACCCCAAAAGTTCCTCACCAAAAGGATAAAGGGTCTCCAAAACCTGTCATATACTGCCAGACTGAAGAAACTCCAACTCTATTCAGTTGCATACCGTCTGCTCAGAGGTGACCTGTGCCTGACATACAAGGCCATGACCAACCCAGAATTAATAGACATGCTCCACCTCAAAAACTCCAAATCCACCAGAACCACTAGAGCAAGTGACTTAAACCTTAGCATGGATATAAATAGGACATGCTGGAGGGATAGATTTATCACCCAGAGACTCCCCATGCTGTGGAATAAAATCCCGATCCATGTGAGGCAGAGCACCTCGCTGGCTCTGTTCAAGAGAAATCTTGACCGGTGGATGGGAGATCCTAGGTTTACCCCAGGAATCATCTCTGTGTCACTGCTGGACAGAGGCACAACAAACTAATGGGCACATTATTTCTAACATAAGGGGTGGCGTAAGCCACATAACTTTGGGCTAGGCTTATAAATGCCTTAGGGCAGATAGCCTAGTATAAACCTATGAACCTATGAACCTATGACTGCCTGTGCCAGGTGGATATATATATATATATATATATATATATATATATATATATATATATATATATATATATATATATAGGTCTACTTCAGAATGTCAACCATTCAGAATGCTGACTTTCATATGGCTGACACCATATGATCGACATTCCTAAAGACCAACATCCTGAAATAGCACCATTTACCTACCTGTAAACACAGTAAAACTGTGTTATGCAGGGGGACAAGCCCCCCTGCTTCCCCCCACACCCCCTGCTACTTAAATATTCTCACTCCGAGATCGCACTACAGTGCAAGAAAGGGGAATCTCCCAGTTCTACACTGTAGCGGGATTTCCGCTATCATTTGTTGGCCTTTCAAACGTTTGCTCATATGGTGTCGGCCATACGAGTTTTGAACATTTGAAAGTTCAAACAAATGAAGGGCTCCCATGTATATATATATATATATATATATATATATATATATATATATATATATATATATATATATATATATATATATATATATATATATATAAAATACATTTTCCCAACTGCTGAATGACTGTACTGTATGATATGTTTGAGAAAACATCACACATATCTATACCCTCGTGTGTATATATATATATATATATATATATATATATATATATATATATATATATATATATATATACAGTTGTAAGTGGGTACGAAATGGACAGTTATGTCTGGTGTGAAATTTATGTTGGGAACACATTGCCATTGGTTTGTGAAGGTGAGAGTGGGACATTCAGGAAGGATTGTAGGTATATTTTGGGAGGTAGGTTTGGTTGGAAGATAGACAAGACAGCATACAGTGGCGGTATATGACACATGTGTTGGGTAAACACCTTGGGTGAGGAGGGTTTTTTGGAAAGTGGAAGGCCATGAGCCCCCATATGGAAACAGTGGGATCAAGGTTTCCACCCATGGCTAGTCACCACTACACTGTCATGGCCCTGAAGGTAGCTGAGCTGGGGGCTGAGCAGGAGGAGCATGCAGACCGTGTAATTGTGTATCGAGGGCCTCAAAGTGGTATAGCAGATCCTCCAATTCTCTGTGGATCTCCCTATGAACCAGACCTTGGACCTGACTTCAGGTGACAAGATCCTGTATGTGTGTGCTCCCGGAGGGAGGGGGATGAACACCCACCATCCCCCTGAGGTGGTTCCACCTGAAGGTAGTGCAGGACCAGCAGATGATGAGGTCCTTGGGTGGGTCCCAGATGTGCTGTGGCCTGGTAACATAGCCAAATAAGGTGGGGGAGGTGGTTCTGCTGGGAACAGCCTTACCAAACATGCTGTTGTGTTGCAGGTTTAGAACATATGTAGGTAGTAATAGTCCACAAAATCCAGGATTAGTTATATGAGCATGCATAGATATACCCATTAACACAAAACACCAGATTTGGAGCAGTCACATAGCAAACAGAACACATGCATATATGGAACCATAGTGGCCCTTACAATGGCATGCAGGTGACCTTGTTAGCAAGAGGCCACCAATGACAGTGTTTCAGCATGGAACATGACAAGAAACACATTTTAATATTTGTCGTACAATACAATATATGTTCCAACAATAAGTTTGGTGTAAACATACCCATTGAGTTGTGTGTTCAGATTATTGTTGCAGATATGTTGGGGAGACAGAGATGTCAATTAACAACTATTATATCCTTGCAGTATGAGGCCCTCAGACCTTATTTTCCTCTTTATGTCTTTCAGGTACCATGTCTAGAGAGTGCCTTCCAGTGTATTCCCCCAGGACAATGATGTTATCATTAACTACCTGGTGCAGCATCACAAAACCCTCTTTGGCCATACAGTCCGTGATCTGCAGGAGAGGAGTGCCATGTGGAATGAGCTCATCCACAGGGTAAACAACGTCGGCCTGCATAACTGCAGTTATGAGCATGTCTGACATTGCTGCACTGACCTTATCCGCCATTCCCATCAGCATGCTGCTGCAGTTAGGAAGCACCAGCTATCCACAGGCAATGGTCATGCCATCCAGCCCCCAATGACACATGCTGAGGAGCTCCTCCCCACCCTTGGGTTACCTGCCCACCAGCAAAGCAAAGAACCAGCTGATAGCATTGTGGACGTGGGTGCTACCCACACAATGGACAAAGAGCATGAAGGTAAGATCACAGGGCACATCAGTAGACCACTGTTGCTTATCCATTTGCATCTGTAAAGTTTCATCATGCATATGTCAGATAAAATATATATAGTCTGTTGCTGCAGTGTAGTAATGAACAGATGTGCATAATCTTTAGTATTGTGGGTTTGTACTGTTGATGTACTGAAATGCTGCTCCCACCCTGTACCAATGCCACAGGTGTGGCTAATGACATCACATCTCTCACACAACTATGTAGGTCCCTCTGATATACCTCTGGGGCAGCAGCCTATAGCTGGTGAGTATTGTGATTTTTGTTCAGGTTTGCCAATACACCAGCCATGTTATGGCCATGGTATTTGCCATGCACACATTTAACACACCTACCCATAATGCATACTGTACATGTTCACTTAGTGTTGCTGTTAACTGCACTGCAACACAGTGGTCACCATGGTGGCATATCTGAAGGGTATGTAAGAGTCCTGCAATATAACTAACAACCTCTCATTGCAAGATATGTGACAGAGATGGACATAATGGTGGGACAAATGGCCTACAGTAGGAACATGTCTGAAACATTACCCTTATACAGTGGCTACAACAGTGTATATACCACTATTACTATGGCAACTGTTACAGATCTACACAACAGCATATCACAATACCACATTCCACAACCCTTACAACCTGTAATGTCATCCTAACATGAACAATGAATGTGTAATATGGAATCCTGTGTTAGGACAGCAAATTTGGAGAATACATACCTTAACAAACACTGGAAGCATATGCATGCACACACTCCAAATAACATATTGTGGAAGCAGCTTTTAAGGTACTGACAGCATTCATGCTTCATGAGTATGCACCTTCCATCAAGTACAGGTCCTCAGTGTCACACCAAGAAATGGTCTGCTGTCCAAGACATATGTCCATGACATTTGCCAACTCACCTGCAACAGAGGCAGACATGGCTTGCACACATCTTACAAACCATGGAATGGATCCCATATCCAACAGTTAGCACTCAGGAGTGGGAGATGTAGCCTTACCTCACCATCGCATATACCATGGCAAACAGTGCAGACAGTCATGTATGTGACGAGGAAGTATGGGACAACATTAATGTAGAAAATAAACAGATGGTCATCCAAGACAGATGACGACACATGTTGCAAACTGCTCATGGAGGTTGCTTAGAAACATGCCGCAACACTGAGGGAGTTGCAGGAATGTCTAGCAAGTACTGGCTGTGCAGTACCTGTGTCAACAATTGCCTGGACAATGCATAAGTGTGGCCTATGGATTAAGGTAATCAGGTGGGAAAGTTGTTTCACAGGAAACATCATCCAGGGCTCTCTACAGGTAGCATATGCATAACATCAAAAGTCCCCCAAAGACATGTGTTGCAATGTGTAATGGTGTACCAAGACCAAGTCCGAAACCTACAGATAGTATTAATAAAGATACATGTGCTGCACAAGCAACACTTCACTCCACCTCAGGCCCACCATCCCCATCCATACCTTGCTGGTGCCAGTGTACACCTTTATGTTTGCCATTCATTAGCAGGAACTAGGCTGGTACACATGGTGTTCTGAATTTGGGACACTGCAAAATGACACTTATGTGTGGCCCATAGTTGTCAAGCATCTGCAAAAAGGCTGAGGATGGTAAGGGGTGTCATCCTGAAAGACAACAGTGAACTGAAACAGACATCCAAAGCTCACTAAGAATGGCTTTATCTGCACACAGTCAAGGTCATGAACTGTGGCAGACATAACCCTGACTCCACAGCAATAGTGAAGGCACTGTGTGAACTCCAAGGGCTGTGCACATGAATTGACCCTGCAATCTTGCAGAGTTGGGGGACATTTGTAGGGCAGAGTGACCAAATACTGGCAAGTGTAGATGGGCCATGCTAGTATACTCCTTCCAGGAATAGTGACTGCTGTAGTACACTTAGTTGATGCAACAAACCATCATGTTAACTCATTCACTCCTGAGAAGCTCAGAAAAAGCTGCCTGCTTAATTCCATCATAGGAACAACAGTGCAGCATGAGCTCATTTTCAGAAAATCCATTTCTAATACCATACAGAAAACAAATGTTCATAACTCTTTAACTATAAGAGCTAGACTAAAAATGTAAATGTGAAAGTTGTTCAGCAGACACTGACCTTTCCAACAGTATAAATGTTGGTAGTGCGTATCAAAGTCATTATTAAATATTTAGCAAGGAATGCTGATATTGTGCATATTTTTTTCCTTTTTGGAAAAGCAAAGCACAATATCTTGGTCAATGTACCAAGTAGACCCATACAATTTGTATTTAATCTGTTTGTATGAATGTTAGCTTTAAAATGACACCTTAACCATTACTGTGTGATGCTCCTTTATGGTGATAGTAACAGAAATATGGTTAATATAATATTTCTCATAACTGATAAATAAACAAAGCATAATATCCCATCACCTGTAGCAGACAGTGGGTACATATCAGTGTGGACGTTGTGCATCTCACTGTCAGCTTCAAAATTATGTATTATTTGTGTCATCATCATGCTCCCTTGCAAAGATATGGGCATAATAATGAGAAGTATTGGAAATCTATAATTTTCATAATCCTACAAGACTAAACAAACTGTGATGTCTGTATATGTGTACAGTGCACAGACACATATATTTGACCATGTTGTAAGGAGTAACACTGTCTTTAAAATGAGGTATTACTTGGCACACTGACATGCTCCCTTGCAAAGATATTTACCAAAATATGAAAAAAATCATAATTTCCACAACCTAAGTCTGAAACAAACTTTGATATCTGTACATGTGTATAACATACAGGCACAGTTCTTTTACCATGTTGGAACTATGAATACTGTCTTCAAAAGGAGGTATTACTTAGCACATTCAGATGCTGCCTTGTAAAGTTATTTACCAAAATATGAAAACAAATCATAATTTCCATAACCATAAGTCCAAAACAAACTTTGATATCTGTACATGTGTACAACATACAGGCACAGTTATTTTACCATGTTGGAACTATGAATACTGTCTTCAAAATGATGTATTACTTAGCACATTCAGATGCTCCCTTACAAAGTTATGTACCAAAGTATGAAACAAATCATAATTTCCATAACCTATGTCCTAAACAAACGTTATATGTGCATATGTACAACATACAAACACAGTTATTTTACCATGTTGGAACTATGAATACTGTCTTCAAAATGAGGTATTATTTAACTTGGCAAGGTAGCATCTCAATGTGCTATTTATCAAAATATGGAAAAAATCATAATTTCTATAACCTAAGTCCGAAACAAACTTTGTACATCTGTACATGTGCACAACATACAGACACAGTTCAGATAAAGGAGAAGAAAAAAAGTATTGCATGATGGTTACTGACATATAAGTATAACAATAGAGTTTTATTTACCATACTGGTCCTACTTGGTCATGGGTGTTTTCCATTCTTTTCACAAGCTCATGCCATTGTGGAGGTCAGTCAAGAACAACACAATGCCCTCCTCAGTTAAGTGAATGCCATCCATTCTGAAAAGGTGAACATCTTCTGTGGTGATGCTGTCATGGCAGATTGTAGATCTACCGACCCTGTGCATCAAGCCATGCATGAACCCATTCTGTAAACATCTGGGCTTGTGCGCTGCCCATTGACTGTTTGCCATTTTCCATATCTGGTGAGGAATTATGCCAGACCACACAAAATGACAATGTGGCCACCACGACTGCAGGTCTTCAAAAATTGCTCGGATTTGAAACCATAGCCTTCTGAGTGGATGACTGATGACATAATTCCCTCCAATGTTCAGCACAAACATGTCAGGCTCAGGGTTGATGGAAAACTTCTCTTCCAAAAACTGCAGTACTCCGCTCCAATGCATAAGTCTTCTTGCAATCCAGTATACCTTCACACTAGATGTGGGGAAGCTCAAGTTGTAGTGGTTTTCACTTATGGAGGCATGGCTGACAGCCCAGTGAATGTAGGAATGGCCACATACCCACACTCTCACTTGTCGTTCTCCTGCTTGTGAAGCCATGTCAGTGTCAGAAGGTGGAAGAACCTGCACAGGAAAGAAAATGCAAACAGATTACTACTGATGTTTGAGAGATGTATTGGAAGACTACATATATATGTATATCACATGCGTTACCTGGTTAGCCCATCTAAATCTTCACTCCTATCCACAGGGTCATTATTCTTTTCATAAGGTACATAAGTGGTGATGACGCTGCAGAGGTACATAACTACCACCCTTGAAAGCACCTAATTACATGACTGACAAAGGGGTACAGAGAGGGCACATGTAAAGAGAAAAAGCAGGGTAAGGACTGCCACTCCACTAATATGCTGAGGACAAGCATGGGGCTTCAGGCCTTGGGTGTCTGAAGTGTCCCATACCAGTGCTGGCTACCTACTCAGAGTGCTGGTAGCTGCAATGACTCCAGATTGCATGCAAGGCCAGCAGTCTGCCTTACCTCTGCCTTTTCCCTTTACATGTGTTCTTTCGGTAATGGCTATAAGGAGTCAAAGGGGGGAGCTAATGTAAAGCCTCTTACCTGGACCTACATACATTTACTACACCTAAAGGGAGGGGGACTGAGTGGACAGTGAAACCAAGATAACTTGTAAGAAGACCAAGACTGGCCCAGGGTTTGTCTTTTTGCATGTGTCCTTTCCTGGAGGGAAACATTTCATCACAGTGGCACCCCTGAGGCCATGCTTACATAGGACAGCAGCACTATGGGACTGAGCTGAAGAGTCTCCAAGTTCCCAACTGCAATCCAGGTGGCTCATAAGATCCATGGTGGCTGGGCATGCCCCCCATGATGCACCCAACAACACAAGAGCAGTTGGCGCAAATCTCTGAAGAGGAACCTTCCTTGCCTTGGTGCATAAGGGCTTGGCCGCTACCTGACAAGGGGGCACAAAGAGGGCACATGTAAAGAGAAAAAGCAGTGGCACTCGAGGGCACCTGACCTTCATACATTTACTGTACCAGAGTGGAGGGAGAGTGAAAGGGCACATCACAAAGGAAAAAGACATACCAAGACTCTTTCTTTTTTCCAGTGGCCTTTTGGGGAGGGACTGAAGACATCAGAGTGGCACCCTTGAAACCATGCATATCCAGGAAAGCAGCCTAGTGGGACTGGGCTGAAGAGTCTCCAAGTTCCCCACTGCCATCCAGGATGATCCTAAGAGTCATGGTGCCTAGGTGTGACACCCACTGATGCACACACCATCAGATTGGCAGTAGGCAGAACCCACTGTGAAGAGAGACAGTCTTGTCTTAGTTGAAATACTGCCTGAGTGGAAACTGCCTGGAAACTGTCTTGAAAATGTGGTATTACTTAGCTCACTGACATGCTCCTTCACAAAGTTATTTACCAAAATATGAAAAAATGTAATTTCCATAACCTAAATCCTAAACAAACTGTGATATCTGTACATTTGTTCAGCATACAGACACGGCCCTTTTACCATGTTGTAAATACTAATACAGTCTTCAAAATGAGGTCTTACTCAGCATGTTGAAATGTTCCCTACCTGAACAGATGGCATCTTCTTTGAGGGGTGTATTGCCTTACAGTTAAACTTACAGTTGAGAAACACCGTATAGAACAATATGGTGTTACTTACCTGCACAGAGGCAGTTGGAAAACAACACAGCAGTATGTGCAGTAATTCACAAAAATATGAACCGTATAACTACAGTCAATATCTAAATTGGTATCTTACAATAGAAGCAACTGGGAAAAAGAAACAAAAGCATTTTGAGGGAACACTTCTGCATGACTCAACATATACAGAAACCAAAACCTGGCAAATGCCTTCATCAATGTGATAATGACTTTTTCTAAAGTGAATAACAGTGGCAGCTGCATGAGGGTTTTACCGGACAAGTGATAATGACTCAGTGTTATTCTACAACAGCACAGTCTGTAAATTAATAATGTGATAATGACTTGCATTTCATTACTGCAAGGCACTGCATGCTCATACAAAGGTGATAATTGCTGCACCCTGTTGAGCAGACATTTATTACATTCCTGGCACAGTTGTAAGGTAAGGCTGATTCATTACCATCTTTCAGTATAACTTAAATCATAGAATAGTCAGAAATGTTGTCCAAAATATATGGTTGCTCCATGCCAGAATTAGTGTAAAAATAATAACATTTATCTCTCTGACCCATCCCACTGGTTAAAACATTCACACAAATATCTAAATGGACTGGTTGATCAATGTAATAATTAGTGCAATAATAATAACATTTATTTCATGGTACCATCCTTGTGAATGGAATCAAACACATAAATGACAAATGAAAAAATGTTGAAAATATCTAGTTGATCGATGCTGCAGTTAGCATAGAATCAGTAATACCATATGTCTCACTAAACCCTTTCTCTCACCCAAACTTTCCACATGAATCAGACACGCAAATAAAGTCAGAAATATTTAAACTATCTGGTTGATCCATGCCTTCCTCTTACTAAAGCTGTCACAAATGTTAAAGCCAGAAGGGAAGTGATAACCTGTTCCCTAGAGATAAGGGGTGGGGGGGGGCAGGTATTATTATTATCAGACTACAATATTACTTCCCCCAGATGCTTTGCACTCCATCACCCCTTCCTTAGCTGGCATGTAATAAAGTCAAGCACATACTGTATTTATCTTATCCGCACTACAACTGACTCTCAACCCTCTGACCATTTTCCTCATTTTTTGCACTCAGATATAAATTTTCCTAAATGGAGAACCGGGTCTACCTGACATGGTCGACAGTTCATATGGTCGACAGTTTATTTGGTCGACAGTTCATTTGATCGACAAGCATTTTAGGTGGGGGGCTTCACACCCCCCAATGTGGGGGGCTGTGCCCCCCACACCCCCCCCTAACTATATATATCAACTCCAAGGTTGCACAGCATTGGAGAAGGGGGCAAATCTGCTTGTCGACCAAATGAACTGTCGACCAAATGAGTGTCGATTATATGAACTGTCGACCATGTGAAGGGGACCCGGAGAACCATATAGACCCACAACCACAACGAGAAAGAAATGAAGTATTAAGTATGTAAAATGTGCATTCCCTGAAAATGAACTGCTTTCAAAGAGATGCATGTGCAAATGATCAGAGTTTGACTCAGTCTGTTTTGATTACTGAACATTATTTGTCATACTGGGAATATTCATACATTGCCTGCTTTTTGTGAAAGGATGAATGTACATTTACGATTAGACATATTTAATTATGAAAACATCTTAAAATTTGAAAAAGCTCACCGAGTCTTACATAACATAATCCACTTGTTACTCAATGTTTCAAAAGTGGTCGCATGCACCTACCTGCATGTCTTTAAAGTTTACTCAACTGCAGGAAGGAGTAAACTTATATAGGTGGGCATTTTAGAGGGGTCTATATTAGATAAACAAAAGTTTATCTAACCGAATGCTCACATGAGCGAAAATCCAGAAACTCGAAACTGCAATTGTGGAGGGTTGCACCCCCCCCCCCTGCTAAATATATATTCCAACTTTGAGATCGCACTACAGTTGAGGAAAGGGCAAATATTCCCATCTTCAATGTACCGCAATCTCACAATTGTGGTTTCGAGTTCCGCAGTTTTCGCTCATGTGAGCGTTCGATTAGATAAACTTTTGTTTATCTAATATAAACCCATTTTAGAGAGGGCTAGAGACAGAGTTCAGGCAATGTGCATGTGTGGTGTGAACAGCAAGTAAAATCTTTCAGACTGTTTGCAGAAACTAATATACTTTGCCTATTTCCCAGAGTTGGGGGCTAAAGCTAGCTTGATGGAATCAAGGACAATTAGGATTTTGGATGAGTAAGTACTACACAGGAGTAGGGGGTGCAGTCTGACTACTTGGTCCACTAATATCTGCGTGTCTCTACTTTTCACAGAGGTAAGTATGTCTGTACTTCATGTGACAGTGGGAGTGGTGGGCCGTTCTCTGAACTAAGCTATGTGAGTGCTATTCTTATTTATATGTGCATTTATTAGCCAGGTTAGAGCACTAGAGCACTGAGCCACATGGACTTCTTTCAGACTCAGACAGGATTACTGTCTGGTTAAGGGTCTTGTTCAGGTGCACAGTAGACACCTCTGAAGAACTGTGCCCTTTATACAGCCTATCTGAATTAGGCCTGTCAAGTTAACATTTACCTTTTAAGGATGACAGAATTAAAATAAACTTTATACAGGTGGCAGTAAGTCGACAGATTTCCTGTTGTCTAGTATACATCTGGTCCCCTTTACCTGCATGTTTACATGCTTAAAGACAGTTTCTCTTCAATGAACAGTACAAATTATCTAAAAGATACAAAGCCAAGCCATTCTAGATAGCATTAAATAACTTTATCTGCATGGATTAAACCACCACAATGGGCTGCAGAGCATCAAACAATTGGAGAAGCTCTCTAAACAGCATTGCAAAGGTTTCACTGTAGCTTTTCCTTTGCAGTACTGCCGAGACACCATCTTCTCCATCGGTTATTATAAACAGCATTTCCTCAGCCTTTCCATATCCCTTACCTAGTAACCCATTTCTGATGCTGTCCAATCCATCAGTCAAACCAGACAGCATGCATAAGTCACGGAAATGCTAAAAGGCTCCTCAGAATTAATATTATCAAATCTGTGTCATGTAAACACTGATTTCAAGACTTCCACTCTATACAGTTAGGGTAGGCAACCTTAACACTACATCTCCTAACAATACAGCACAAATACCCATTTTATCAACTAACCTCTAAACAACAACAACAATCACAAAGTGGCATGGAATGCTTGCATGCTAAGAAAACATCAAACACATACCACAATAAAAACATCAAAACTAAAATGCTTAGGTGCTTAGATATCAGGTCCATTCTGTATACATATTCTTGTCTATATTCATTTTTTTATTTTTATTTTATTTTACATTTGTTTACCGAGAAAGTCTGACTGGATATATGTCCATTTTCAGCGGAGGCCCGGGGAGAAAAGCTCCAGAAAGCAGAGTGCAAGTACATTAAGAACAATAGAAACATTTAGAGATAAGCACAATATGCAGTTTTCAGTAGGGTTACAAACTTAGATAAAACATAGTAGACAACATCAAAAACATGTCTGATTAAATATAAAAAAAAAGAGCTGCAAAAATATATACATTACAAAACCTGTGCCAGTAAAAAGACACCAGATTATGACCCATACTTAAAACTATACAGATAACACAGGCTATTAGCTACAGAGACTGAGTTGATACTTGTGAAGTGTATCACTTTAAACATGGCTTTCCTTGTTGTCAAACAAGTCAATCCCGAATATTACTTTTTGGGGAGCAGGGAGAAAGTCTACCGTACTACATGTGGTATCTACCCCCCACACACACACACACAAAAAGACAGTCTAATTTAAACAGTGAGTATATAAAATATTCTGACTAGACAACCAAATGAATGAAATGTGCCTGATGACCCATAAACGTTAGGCTCGAGATCACACATCTTATTCAAGAAGCAGTGCTAAACATTTTACCGCCTCAGTGCACAAATTACAGACTGATAAGTGTATCTACAGTGTCTACAAATATCAAAATGCAATCGGAAGAAAACAATGTCGCATTCTGCAGCAGCTTTTGTCTACGTTACACAAGAACTGTTTAGAAATCATGGTGTTGACAGCGATCATCACAATTAAACTTATATTTTCTTTATGAAAGGCAACTGGTAACAATGAAAACAAAATGCCTGCAGAGGACTAAAACAGACAGCAGCAGCAGGTTAAATAGCACCGGCTGTTGTGGATCTCTGACATTGGAAACCAGGACTATTCACACTATTTGTAGCCTGCAGATAAAACATATCGTACAGGCATTTGCAAAGGTTTAGGCTATATGTGTTCACATTTTTGCATGTTTGCTTGTGTTTATTCCCATGCCTCTCAGCTTCTTTGCTCAATAGTTATAAACAAAGGCAAAATAACGGAGGGACAAAGTTCCAAAACCCAGGACTTAAAAATACACATTACTCTAATTTAAAAATTTACAGTACACCAGGTTTTGCATCAGCTTACTAACCTTGTTGACACTAAAGCACTGACTTGCTCACTTTGATGCTAAATTATAAACGGACAGTTCACGTTAAAAAAAAGAAAATTAGGTTGGGTGGAGGTGTTACGTAAGTGGTGGCTTGTATTGCAAGAATCCGATTGGCTGCCACCACTAGCTTTATCAACAAGTTTTTAAGTGGATTTTCTACGAAAAGTTTAATGTAACCTTAATGTAAAAACACGCTGAATCTTAACTACATAACGTAAATTACTTGTTCAGTTATTATTTCAGCGTGTTTTACATTAAGCTCAAGTACAAATCTGCACTGCAGTTTCTCGAGCTTGTGGAAGGCACTCGGGGGTAAGAGCTTGCAATTTGTATCTTCTCATGGCGCGCTCGGTTGTAAGCACAGAGGCACCATGAGAAGGTACTCGGGGTTAATGAGTTAAGGGTGTGCACACTTATGCACCCACATAATGTAAGCATCAGAATCAGCATCTGCTCAACTAACACATTTGTTTGATACTGCATTTGATTGCAAAGGCCATATGTCATATATCAGGTTTGTGTAATGTTAACATATTCAGTATTGTAGCCCCATGGCATATCAGGGAAGAGGGTGCCATGTCAATAAGGGTGTGTACACTCCTCATAGCCACAGTAGGCTTTGAAAGTCGTCATTATAATTGCATTTTATTGCTCATACATGCACTGCTGATGATAAGATCTGCAAATCAGACATCAGACATTCACTATTGACATCTGTCTTCATCATAGCTCTCAATCTTCCATGTCCAAAATGAGGAACACTAGCCCTCATAATGTGGAACAAATGGTCAAAATGTGGAACACATACTAATGGTTTACTAACAACTTCCACTAGGAAGGTCATAGGATGGTTAAAATATGCTTTTATGGTTTTACTTATAAAGAAGATCTTTTAATGAATTAATATGATTAATTTCTATTTACAATTGATTTCAGTTAAGCAATTCCTAACACTGAATGTGTGACAGAGTCTTTCAATGTGGAACTTTGAGTAACTTTGAGGAACATGAACATTTTAAGACCCCAAATGAGGTACGTTCCTTATAATGAGGTACACTTGAGAGGTATGGTCCTCATAACATCCCAGGTATGTGTCAGTCAAACACACAGGGGCTGTGAGCAACAGAGCAAACATAACTGACACACATATACACATTCAGCAATGGCATGTACACCTGTGAAGTATGGTGCACAGTACATGCCAGGGTGCAGAACAGGTGCACAGCAATACTGTGTACATGGGTGCAGTGTGTTCTAGGGGAAGGGGTATCACCTACTAACACAACTCATGCATCACAGAGATGTATAATGTTGGTAACAGGGATTCACTATAGCTGCAGTGCATGCTGCTGAGTGCCATATGTCATGCATGTTGACAGTTGGGTAATGAGAGGTCGGTGTGTAATATCTTTGTGCAACCTCACCTGTAAGTGTGTGTGTGTGTGTGTGTGTGTGTGTGTGTGTGTGTGTGTGTGTGTGTGTGTGTGTGTGTGTGTGTGAGTTAAGCAATGACGTACAGGTCTTAAAGTGCATTTCTTGTTTTCCCCTCACAGGTGGCGAGGTGGGTCAGGGTCCCTCCTGCAGGCAAACTGATGTTACTGTCCATACAGACTCTGACAATGATGCTAGGTATGGTGAGGCACAGGCAGGGTTGTCAGGAGATGAAGCTGTGCCATCGGTTGACATCCCACTGTTATCCACCCCATCCTCGCACACAGTCACATTGCCTATACATACCCCATCACCAGTGGCCATAGATAAGGGACAGTTGGAGGGTGGTGGCATGGAACAGGGCAGTGTGGAGACTATGGCAAATGTGTCTGGACACAGCAGCCATAGCCAGATGCCCAGCAAGGTACCACACAGGCAGATGTACAGGAGTGCTCATAGGAGGGCTGCTAGTCATTATGCCCCTGGCAGAAGTGCCAAAGCAGGTGTCACCAGACGCATGTTTTAGGCCATCATGGAGGGACAGGCACATATGAAACATTATACCAGACAGGGTCTGAGGCTCCAGAGGGCTACTCATTCTGCTGTTATTGACAACATCTGTGATCTTGCAGGTGCCCACCATTATTTTGCAGAGGTCCTGGATAGATGGTTGGGTGAGATGGTGGGAATCCTCGACCGTGCAATGTCTGTGCTTGAGCATATGGTGGGAGTAGGGTGACAGCCACGTGGACATAGGTCAGCAACACCAACAAATGGTGGTCTACATGGATGTGCAACAAGTCAGCGCCACTCCCATAGTGGCAGTACCAGCACCAGCACTGCAGGGTGGTGCTGTCTACACCACAACATAGCAGGACATGTGCACGTGGCCCTGGCCAGTCCCAAGAGGGACCCGGATCCAGTGGACATTTGTCATCATCAGGGGATAGTGCTATATCTGGCCTTGTACCTGGTAGTGCCCATGGAACCCCTGGCAGGCAGAGTTCTCGTGTCTGTGGCCAGAGACGGTGAACTGCATACCCTGCCATGTATGGTATTCAACTGTCCAACAAACCCCTGTATAGGGCAACCACATGACAGAACTGTGTGCATGCATGCACACAAACATCACCAACACAGCTAGGGCAACCCCATACCTACACACACCACATCTGCACATCTCAATTAATAATGAAACCCCTTAACACACACACATGATGTCAAACAAACAGCTCAGCCTAGGTCTCTGGCAAAACCTACAACACACTCTGTGCATATGATGATACCTATGCCACATCCCTGTCATCCATAACAATGATTGAGAGACAGGCTAATATAGTTCTGATGCACAGGGTGAATGTACTAAGGTGCACCAATGTAATGCTGTGCAACATGTTTTCAGCAGTAAAGTTTAATGCTTACATGTCAGGATGTGTAGCTGTCCAGCCATGATGCAATATAGCTGTTATTAACACTGACTGATTGTGGTCTCCATAATGTCTTCAGTTTGTGTTGTAGGTTTCTATGTGTCAGCAGGATGTTGGTCTGCTGTTGTTTCCTACAAGGGGTATGGCACTGTGGTGACACCTTGACTATGCCATATCCTGGGTACAGCTGAACACAAGTAACAGGTCTGTATAGCAGTTACTGCATGTGCCACATGGCTGATAGGTCTGAGGGGTGTATACAGGTGAGTGCATGGTGGCTGATGTCAGCAGCCCTTCTACAGTGGACAATGGTAAGTGTACTGGGTGGTACACACCACATGTTTGTGTATAACACACACGCACAGAGGCTTTGGTGTTGATGCAATACACAGAGAATACTGTACGCATGGATGTATGTACTTTTGCAGTGAACCCATTTTAGCTTATGTAATTCCACCAAGACAAAATAGTCACAACATCACATCAGTAAATAATCAGTCTGCTAGTTTAATGTAATTGACGATGGTACTGGCAGGGAATATGTCCCCTTCCCCAATGTAGTGCAATCCTTGACTTGGTAAACATAGGTGTGCTGGTGTGGGTAGCACAGCCCTACCCTTTGGAGGGTGTGGGGTGGTGTAGAACTGCAGAAAGTTTGACTGATGACTACTGAACCTGTTAACATAAACTGTACAGTATTACAGCCAACTAAGCGGGGGGATACACACAACAATACCCCCATTGATGGTGGCTGTATTCACAAGATCCACACCCAACTATATATACCAACCTCAGTATTGCTGTACATCTATACAGTGGGGAAGAGGGTATTTACACATCTACTATTTGTTCTGATCGAATTAATTTCCACAAGATGATACATTTGAAATGTTAGCATTTGCCAGTCAGTTCATGGACAGATGACCTCCTGGGACATGTATTTTCTGCAAAATGAAGTAGATCCCTTCACATACACACACACTCTTATTTGGCAACACTGAGAGTAGAACCCCTACCTAGGTACTTATTGCTACTAATGTGTGTGGCCTTAATTGCACACACCACACAGCATTTAGAATGAAGTGTTTTCCAGATTTCTTGTTTAGTGAAGAATATCACCAGGCCTTGTACAGTATGGTAATGGGGGATGTACTAGTTGTTTATGAACAATACATAGTGTGACATACTGTCATATACACATCGACAAACACATAACAGTCATAGACACATCTGAGAGACCTGGGTTTATTAGTGCTAACTACCTTGTCAGTGAGTCCATTCTGTTACAGATAATTTGCATACAGCACATGCATCATTGGGCTGGATAGTGTAATCAGTTACCTGAATGGTTGATGGTGACAGTGGCCCCCATAGAGTGGACCTTGTGACATGTACTGGTGGTACCATGGGGTAAATACAGTATACCCAGCACCCACATCCCACAGTGGATATTTTACTCACTGAAACCCATGATAATACTTTGACATACCCACAATCACACATTGACCAGTACTGCAATACAACCCTTTGTCTATCTCAAGAGTGCTACTACAGGGATATGCATCTATTGCACATGCCATAGGGATAGTAGGGTGATGGTTTGTCATGGCTCTCCTACTGTCAGCAACATCACTATACCTTATACTGTATGACACGGTGTATTGTATTTGGAGACTGTGGCCTCAGAATGCTGTATCCTACAAATATACACACTTGCACACATACACACACTTGCCAGGACTCAGAGGGTAACCCATGCCTATCTACCCATTTGTACAACAATGTTGTGCTGGTACTGCAAGCTCCAAGTAGCCCATAGGATGAAGAGTGTAACAAGGTACATGTAATGTCCATTACAGGAGCAGCCATTTTAACTATGGCAATAGGGGGTGTGGTGGGTGAGAAGGCCCTCAGGGTATTATCATCTGCAGGTTTACAAACACACACTGTTATTCTCAGTAATGCACACTGACACATTTGTCAGTACTGGGGTCCATAGGTGCAGGTGTTCCTAGGTGTGTACCAGGTTAGTCTCCATGGAGAGATGAGAAGAGTAGGGGATGTGGGTACAGTGGTATTATGCCACCTGCCATTTGTCAGCAGGCCATCTACCAACTGATGCCACGTGAGTGATCCTCAAAGTGAGAGTTGAAGGCAACATCTAATCATCTGGTTGCCTCTTGTAGAGGGTCAGTGAGGTGCTTCAATTGACGTGTATGCAACATATATTAACTAACATGGTCAGTGTCTGTCTTGGAGACCTGTACCCAGGCATATTCTGTTGACTGTGGTAGTGTAGTTGAGGCATCCATGGCATAAGGTGGCACCTTAGAATTCAACTTTCACATCTTTAGCTGACTGTAATACATTATTGCCACTTCTGCCACTACTTTTTCTCTTATGTCACACTACTGCCTATAACACTACACATTAACATAGTTTTACTCTTACATATAGTTAAGGATTTTTGTATGTAATTAATGGAATGACATTGTCCTATGTTTCAACTTTATGTTTTACTTTTGTATGTATCAACATTGTTCTATTACTTATGTATGTATTACTGTGGCACTTATGCATGTAATACTGTGGAGCTTTTTTCCCCTGGGCCTCCAATGAAAATGGGGTCTTCCTTGGCCCAGTGGACTTTCCTGGTCAACAAATGCAATAAATAAATAAATAAATAATAAAATAAATGTGGTGCATACAAGGTGGGGTTTCTTAGCTGTGGCATTCATAACACAGCTGGGCAGACATGTCAGTGTCAGTCAAGCATAGCTTGCCTGTAAGCAGCCAAGATGGATACCTGACATCTGCATATCTGTAAAGAGTACAAAGGATAGACAGACATCAGCTAACCAACTGGTTATGCATTAGGATGAATGTTTTGACAGACAGATGTCTGACACTGATAGGTATGCCATCACTACATGACAGCAGCCCTCAGTGACATGTCCTATACACACAGTAGTCTACAGTTAATATCCACATCAGATCAATATCCAGTAGCAAATACGTAACGACACACACACATCTCACACACCAAGAACACGATAGGCAGGACTCAGAGTCCATCTTTGCATGCAGGGGTGTTTGGTTCCAGTACTGCAATCTGCAATCTACTCTTACTTGGGAAAGCATTGTTAACAGTAGTAACGTAATGATACACTGCATACCAGTGTGAGTGCATATAACCTGGGATACTACTCATGTATGAAACACATTCAAATGGAAAAGATTGCTATACAAGCCATATATAGTCAGGTGTCCCAGACAGTAGACTCACACCCCTTGCTACTGTAATGATAGCACATAGAAGCATGATATGTACATGGAATTAAATACACTTATTAAAGATGTCATTACCTTGCTATTTTATCAGACTGGAATGTGATCACTGGTTACCAGGGCTGAGCTATGCTTAGCAGGTATAAGCATTAAATGTAAATGATAAGCACATTTGTGCACTGGTAAGTGAAGCCTACATGGTATAAGCACTTATTTGTTTAACCTACCATTAGCAGCGCTTACCATGGGGCAAACCCACACAAACCCACTTAAAGCTGCTCAAAACTGCCTTAACCACTCTGTATCCAACAGTCCTTGTTCTGCCTAGCAACAAAATAAACAGTAAATGCAAATCTTGAACCCGGGCCTCTGTACACTATCATTACAGCAATTAACCACTAAGCCATCACAGCTGTGAAAAAGTTAGTTGATTTTTCCAATATATCTGTCAGTACACATACTGAATAGTAGTGAACAATTACTTTGACTTCTACAATTGTGTAGAACTTGTTAGTGAAAATAGTGTTGAATCAGTATGTTGTTATATCTATATGAACACATATCAGATAAATATGGTGAGATACGTCTGGGAAGGTATACACAACACTCATGTTTGCACATAACAAGGATATGGATGTCCATAACATGTAGTGGAGTCATACCTCAGCACCAATAGTCACAACCTCTTAGTGCAAGGGGATGTCATGTAAATATTGCAGGTATAAATGTAGAATGTTGCTACAGTAACAGAGGTTGTCTATACATATATAAATTATATATACATATATAAATTAAGAATTGATGTATGGTTTTGTATTTGTTTTTAAAATAATATATATATTTTAGGACGTAAATGATTGCATTTAGTTATAGATTTATCCATTATGTTTTGAATATTCTATGAGTTTGGCATTTAAAAATTCTATTTCCCACTTTTCTGAAACTGAGCATGCCCCAAATTGAATTAGATTTTGACACACTTTTTTGAATTATCTGAAGTTTATAAAAGGAAGTGATGTAATAGAGTCTTTTGTCTGAGGACGTTTAAAACTTTTAAACGAAAGCGCTTACATATATCTGTTTTTGGCGGTGTTTTTTTGGTGTTTTTAAAAGTTCGTTATTTGGCTGTTTCGTTTTTAAATTGGATTTATTCATCTGGCTGGTGGCTATTCGTTCATATTTGTTCATCAGTTTGGTCGTTCTTTATCATGTCTACAGTAACAGAGGTTGTCTTAACAGAAATGTTGTGTGGGAAGTCACTTCTGATACTGACATGTACGTCATCAGTTACTGACAGACATCATAAGATCATCATAGTGCAGTACCACACAAATCACAGTAATGATCCTATGGAATACAGCAGAGATATGACCAATAAACATGGACAGTCTGACACAATCTGGTCAGTACAGAGGTATACACAGAACTCCTTAGTGCAAGACATGTGGACCAAGACCGACAAAGTGGATGTTTACAGCCAAGTAAATGGGGATATCATGAAAATACTGGAATAGATAAGCTCACACAGTTTATGCATTCACACACTCCTGTCTGTTCTGACACATATTAACTGGAGGAGTAGAGGCCACAAACCCACATATTACCCACTAGTTAGTGATATACATCTATACAGAATCCTTTGTCAGAAATACACAACAGTTATGGTGGCCTGGTAACAGTACATCTGACAAATATCTGGACATAACATCACACTAGGTAAATACACTGAGCTGCTAGGCATGTCACAAAGCACTGTGCAAACTACAGGCCTACTGCCACAACACTGGCCTATATTTCTTATGGGGGAATACACATGTACTTGCAAATATAGCAGGCTCTACAAACATGTAACAGCATGGAGTAACAGACACCAGTGTGAAAGTGCATACCCACAAGCAATCTGAACACAGCCACAGTCACATATGGCAAGCGTAATTAATATTACAGTATATGGACTGTGTGAACAACGCCATCCTCATATGTGCCCCTCATACACTAACCCTACATATACTGGGCCACTATACAGTGTAGTTTGATGCCTGAGTGTGGTATGGGACATGTGTCGGTCTGGCCCTACAAACATGTACTCCAATAGGGTATCATACACTGGAGCAGCATACAACATCAGACTGAACAGGACCAAGAACAATGACATCTACCACAGTCTGTACACAGGCCAAGTTACATATTCACAATACACACTCTGTCAACAATCACCATAACTACACAGACCTCACTACTGTACACAGAATGTCCAGGCTTTGTCCTTAAATATAAGGCCTACTATACATAACATGTCTAGCAACTGATATCTCACTAGCTTTTATCAGGTATGATGTCAGTAAATAATGATGTACTGAACATATGCATCTCTTACTGTATGACATATGTACAAAGGTTGACAGACTTAGGGTGGAGGTACAAACACAGGTCCAATATTGACATGTTGCTGTGATAAATTCATACATTTACTGGTGTAACAGGGTTTGTTGTGACATCTGTCTTCTGAGGGATATGAAGTCAGTAACTCACATGGATGTCACCATGTAGTGACTGCAATCATCAGAGTATGCTACTGCATTTTTAAAGGTAGGTAATGTGTGAGTAATACAACACATGTAAGACTCCAAACTCTGGTCAGTCTGCAGATATCCCTACAGGTGAGAGTTTCCTCAACCACATAACACTGTCATGCCAGATTTGAAATCATGTAGAACAGCTATATCCACACAAACCCTGTTAAACCAACATTACTTGAAATGTAGAAGGGCAAAACCTACATTCTTTCCCCATTTCTGGAACATCCCCCTCCTGTTTGTTGGCCTGTCTCCACAGTGAATGTTGTAAGAGATTTTTCCACTTACCCTTTGTGATGCTGTTTGTCAAACACCCACATGAAGTTCTGCTCACAGTGAAGGAAAAGGGCCAACACCGACATGAAGTGTTTAGTTATAGGAGTGTGTTCCATGCAATTGGCTATAGGAATGATACCACAGCTATTCCACATGCAATTAGCAAGTGGGGGACTGTATTCGTGCACAGGCCATCAGCTGATCATAAGCATCACTTACAAAGCTCAAGATGCTGCCTAAGCAAAGCAGATGTACTTTTCCACATTCATGAGAGAGGGAGTGAGAGACAGAGAGAGACAGAGACAAAGTAAAAAAGAAGGGAGTAGGAGAGTAAGAGCCAAGTGTATTTGTGTATGATCCATGGGTGGAGAGTGGTATCTGGCAATTATGATGGTTGCTTATATTGTGTACTAATCCATACTGTCATATGGTAATTGCACATGGCTATACATATTTATGGCTAAGGATTGTCTACAACAATCTCTACAGTGTTTGGAAAATGTTAGCCTTGTAATGTCGACAATGGGACATGTAGCTCCTCAACATAATGATGCAGCAAAACCCACACTGCAATGGATCCTGTCATTGCACAATCACCCCAACACCCACACAAGACACTGATGACACACACACAAACACACACGTACCAGTACTGAGTTTCAAACCCCTACCTGACTTTGTATTGCTATTACCTTGTTATGCAGTTATTGCACACACTATGGAGCTTACATGTTTGAGAGCTGTCCAAAGGTATCTTTGAAGGTGAGTGACATCAGCAACAGTGATAAAGGAGTGATAAAAGAGTGATAAAAGAGAGTGAAATCCCATGAGTGGAGGAGCTCCCTGGTCAGCCTCAGTAAGAAGCTGCGATCCTTGATAAAATCCTCCAAAACTAGTTATGAAAACAAAATCACCACTGATTCTAAAGACAACCACAAAGCATTCTATAGCTATGTCAAGAATCTCAATGGCAACACTCAGATCTGCTCTGAGTTACAGCACAATGGCACTAAATATACAGACCCAACTGATATTGCCAACATCCTGGCAGATAGGTTCAGTGCTAACTTTACCCCCTCTCACCCCCTAAAGAGCCCATCTCTATACCGGAAGAATGTAAAGTTTCTGTAATCACGGCTGCACAGGTAAAAACCACACTCTCCAAAGCCAAGAACACAGCATCCATGGGACCAGACAACATCCCAGGCTGCGTTCTACATGAACTACAGCATGATCTGGCACCCCACCTAAGTACAATGTTCAATCATAGCCTCACCTCAGGTTTTGTACCTGCTGAATGGCACACAGCGATGGTTATCCCACTCCACAAGGGAGGAGCCACTACAGACCCTGGGAACTACCACCCCGTTAGCCTGATGAGCCTGGTCTGCAAGGCCATGGAATGTATCATCATGGAACTTATAAACAAAGACATTGGTAATCTCCAAACTCTGGACCCCACCCAGTTCAGGTTTGTAAAAGGCAGATCATGTCTCCTAAACCTAATAGACTTCTTTGAAGCAGTCACTAAAGCCATAGACAAGGGTAAGGTGGTTCACACAACCTATCTAGATCTTGCCAAGGCTTTCTACACCATCCCTCACTCTGGAATTATAGATAAACTCACTAAACTAGGCATAAATCCCTATGTCACAAGATGGGTCAACAACTGGCTCACTGACAGAATCCACACTGTGAAAGTAGCAGACTCCAAATCCGACTTCAGACCAGTGACAAGTGGAGTACCACAGGGTTCAGTCCTGGGTCCTCTCCTGTTTGGTATCTACTTCTCTGAAGTACAGGCTAACACAGAAGTTCTTTGGCTAACAAAGCTCACAGATGAATGCAAACTAGGAGCCATAATCAAAACTCCTAATGATGTGGGCATCATACAAAGGGCCTCACTGAGACAGATGCCTGGTGTCAAAGCCATGGCCTCAAGCTCAATGCCAAAAAGTGCATTGTCATCCCCCTTTGGTAAAAACTCTGTACCCATGAACTACAACATAGGCGGTAGTATACTTAACACCAAAAGTGTGATAAGAGACCTTGGGACACAGGTGGACAGTAGTCTCTCCTTTGATAATCACATTGCCACAGTAGTCAGGAAATCCTTCTACATGGCACACCTCATCACAAAAGGTTTCTCATCCAGAAAAAAATAGGTCATTGTTCCCCTCTACCCATCACTCATTAGACCCATTATAGAGTACAATGCTCCTTTTGGTATGTACCTCACAAGACATCTACAACACCTGGAAAGGCCACAGAAATACCTCACAAAGAGGATTACCGGCCTCAAACAGATGCCCTACGCAGACCGTCTCAAAACACTCCAGCTTTACTCCGTTGCATATCGCCTACTCAGAGGTGATCTCTGCCTAACATACAAAGCTATGTCAAACCCAGAGCTGTTGGACATGCTCCACTTAAAGAAATCCCAATCCCTCCGAGCTACATGCTCTAGGGACCTAAACCTTGTCACCAAAATAAACAGAACATGCTGGAGGGATAGATTCCTGTCCCAGAGACTTCCCATACTCTGGAATAAACTACCTATCTATATCAAACAAAGCTTCTCATTAGCACTCTTCATAAAAATTTTTGATGATTGGATGGGAAATAGGAAATTCACCCCGGGGATCACCTCTGTGGCTCTGCTCGACAGTGGCACAGGAAAATAATTTTCTTGGGTGGCAAAAGCCAGGGTACCTTTTTGGCTGGGCTTGTACAGTCCCCAGTGCCGATAGCCTAGTACCTATGTATGAACCTATGAACCTATAATGGAAGTGTAGTACATGTGACTGTCCACAAAAGCAGGTGTCAAGGAAGACACCCCCACTCTTTCAGGGAATCACACACATTATTACACTTGGTAGGGTCAGGATTAGAGCTCCTACCTAACTACTTTGCTACACTACAACATTACATATTTGTCACACATGCCACAGAGCTTATCAGGCTGATATATGGCCAAAGGGTTATTTCAAGGTGACTGACATCAGCAGGCATGCTACAGTAGGGCAATAGGAGGTGTAGTGAGTGTGAATCACTTTAAAATCATTAATCTTCACACACACACACACACACACACACACACACACACACACACACACACACACACACACACACATGCCATGTTTGGGATTAGAACTCCTACCTAACTAGTATGTTACAGTACAGCATTACACAGTTATCACATGCGCCACAGAGCTTACAGTGCTATCCCTTCTTCAAAGGTGTATTTCAAGGTGAATGACATCAGCAGGCTTGCTAAAGTAGGGCAATGGGAGGTGTAGTTACTGTGAATGGCCTCAAAATCATGGATCCCTACACAAGCAAACACAGTTTTACAGTTGCCATATCTGGGATTAGAATTCTTACCTAACTAGTACATCACGCTACAGTATTACACAGATATTGCACACACCACAGAGCTTACAGGGCTGAGTCTTATCCAAAGAGGTATTTCAAGGTGACTGACATCAGCAGGCCTGCTAAAGTAGAGCAATGGGAGGTGTATTTACTGTGATTGGCCTCAAAATCATTGATTTCTCCTCTCTCTCCCACACGCACACACACACACACACACACACACACACACACACACACACACACACACACACTTACTGCACATCACACTTATCTGTTTCAATGAAGAACACACACAATAAAATGCCCATTTGGTGAACTAGACATTTGACCTTGAAACACTCGCCTTTTGAAAAAAGCATACAACAATAAAACCAATTGCACCCATATCTATATCTATAAAAAGATATATACATACACACATACATATATATAATATATTAAATCATGTTCATGCAGACATGCATAAATACCTTTAGCAACATTCTACACTTAACACAAAACCTTGCAGGACTTATGACATCTGAGTGAGTAGTCCCCTTCATTGTTATAAAAGGTATTCAGAGCTATCCCTACATATAGTTATCCATACATCTGTAGATACATACAAGGGGAAAGGGACATAAACACTATCAAACAATGTAGCATTTGGGAACTTTAGCTGTGTACAAACCAAAAGCATACTTGGTTTTCAGTACCTATATGAATCTGACACATCCTGTCATGAAAATAGACACTCCCTAGGGCTACAGATATGTTCACTATGTAAGTGCACCATCATATCAATAACAGATTAGGAGTACGGATAACTGTTCAGAATGTCACATCCTGGTCACAGATAACTTAGCAAACCTCAGAAAAAATAAAGTCCTCTTTCCAGAGTAAAAAAAAAACAGTCCAGTTAAGAATTTAAGTAGATCTTTATTCAATAATGGACAAGCATTCTTTTCTTTGATCGTTGAGGCTAAAGTTTGGGATACCAGATCTATACTTCACAGATTTCACTGTCTTTTTTATCATATCAATAATATGGCCTACCTGTTGCAGCTGGTAAAGTCCCACACATTTGATATATATGCCAGATTTATGCCCTCTATGTGTGTGTTCATTTATCAGTGACCACCCCTACTCACCATCCATATCTGGCTCCTTCTTCTGACTGTATAGACAGTATAGATGAAAAAGCTGACATCAGTCCTGCAACCAGAATGTCCATGTTTTCACAGAGACAGTCAGACCTAACTGTCAATGTCTTTTCCAAAATATGATGCTGCAACCTTTGCCGATGCACCAGAAATGTGGGGATTGTTGCACAGTACTGATGAAGGTACATCCACAACACTGATGACCTATATGGGATTGCTATGCCAACTAGTGGCACTGTACGCTACATTATACTGCTTCATCTCTACTGCCATGCATTGGAATAATCACCCCCATGGCTTCAAAGGAGGGTAAAAATTACACTAGTGTTCAAATGTCTAAGGGCCAAATACATCATAGCACAGTGCTGACATAATCTCAGGAGTATGGTTTTATAATAAAATACTAATGAACTGTGTATGCTGGAATGCAGTCTAAGGCATACAGACTAAACTCTGTTCTAGAACTGTGTCCCAAACTTCAGGAAAGGGGTTAGTAACCTATTAAAGAAAGAGTACACATGGTGTGATTACGTTTCATAACCACTGTACCATTACCTGAATTGTAAATCAGTCATGCATCCATATAGTCACTATGCTCTCCCTACGAGGAGTATTGGGTTATAAATGTAGAAATTTCTTTATGGCCTTAACAGGCAAGAGCTGACTTTGGTTCCTGGACATGTATTGTATGTACCCACTATAGGATTTTCCTTTATCAGGAGCTGTCATCAGTGTTCAGGTTTCTTCATAGTGTATGTATCCCATATCATGCTATTACGGTGTTGTGGGAATATAGTGATAGACACATGGGTTACGCACTGTAGGTAGCAATTGTTTTTAGAAGGTTTGCTGTTTTGTGCACTGTGAATATTCACCTAAGATTGCACTGTGAGTATCCTTGTTCATTCTGATTCTTCTTCTAAACTGCAGACAACAGTTACTGAGGATTTTATGGTCTCTGAAAAGGCACGGCAGATCATTCAGAGTTTCTCCCAAAGTATGCATTTGACAGTTTTGCCCACTGTACTAAGACTATGAGCTGCTAACATGCTTCACCGTGTAGCTATGGGTCTGATTCCTTCCTACATCATTTCATTACTATATGACTCAGCCAGTCACCTGACCAGATAGTGATCTCTGTCATCCAATAAAAGTTGACCTCACTCCATTTACACAACCTGATGAGCAAAAGATTAAAAAAGAAAATACAAATTACTGTCTTAATATGTGATCTACAATACAGCAACAGTAAAATGATTTGATATCTTCTCTAAGGAAACCTATAAATAAAATTATATGTTTTTAGTTAGGGGACCTAGTCCGGTTGCAAAATTCATATTTGACTTCACAGGAGTGCATCACTAACCCTGACACAGTTTTTCATCCATACCACACACACACACACACACACACACACACACACACACACACACACACACACACACACACACACACACACACACAGGCGCACTCATGCCTATGGCTAATTTAAAGTGTCCAACCCACTTACTGCATGTCTTTGGAATGTGGTAGTAAATTGGGGCACCCAGTAAAAAACATGCAAACACAGAGAGGGTAAGCAGACTACACACAGAAAGCCACCCATGTGAGAATTATTTATTATTTATTTATTTTATTTTACATTTGTTAACCGGCAAATTCCCACTGGACCAGGTCCATTTTCAGCGGAGGCCTGGGGAGAAAAGCTCCAACATCAAGTTATACAAATACAGTACATCCAGCATAATACACAAAACAGGTTACATCATGTATGCTGAGCATAGTAATATAACAAGAATTGATAAAAACACTCCAGGTAAAAGATATAGAACATGGGTAAAAAGACAATGTCAGTCATACTTTGGTAAGAAAAGAAAATATATCAAGTAAGATTCTACAGTTAAAAGTACCCTTTCAGATGACCAAGCCTACAGGGGATCAGAGCTCCAGCATGTGATCAGAGAGGAATTTGGGGAGTTAATAGTAGTATGGATAGGGCAACCAGTATGAGATGGTTAATGCTTGCATTTTGTTCTTGTGTCTGCAGAAGTGTTCCTATTTTCTGCAGTCACTCTCTTTTTCTTTCAGCTTCAAAAACATAAAAGTTGAACTTAGGAACTAAAGTGTATGTGAGTGTGTGTGTGTGTGTGTGTGTGTGTGTGTGTGTGTGTGTGTGTGTGTGTGTGTGTGTGTGTGTGTGTGTGTGTGTGTGTGTGTGTGTGTGTGTGTGTGTGTTTATGTATGTATTTAGTTAGTTTACTTACCAGCTTAAGAAATAAAATGACAAAAATAGATCTTGTATGTTAGATGGAGCATTTATTCATTCATATATGCATGTATGTATGCATGCATGCATGTTTGTTTATCAGGATAATCTGAGTGAGTATAGTTGCTCTTTTCTGTAAATCCCCAGGGGAAAAAAGCTGCAGAAAATAAAAATGGGTATTACATAACAGTGTGTGAGTATATATTATGCAGATTACTTCAAGTTGAACTGTAACTGGCATAAAGTGAGTTTGCCGTATACTTTTCATGATGTTCCTATTCCTAGAAATACTTCTGACATCATTAGCTAGTACATTATATTTGATTACCATGGCTCTCAAAAATTCGGTTTTGGTCATAAAATGTACATCATTCACACCTTGAGGATTTAAATTGAATCCTTCCCTAATAGTGGGGAACATTTAATAAATCATCCCTTAGTTACTTTGTCACTAATACTAGTTACATTCTTTGGGATACCCCCTTTTATTGAACATGGCCATTAGTTTATCCCTCTCAGTCAAAAATATCTCAAAATCAGAAACCATTTTTTTTACACTAATTGCCTACATAAATTATTTGCATTTTAAAGGTTGGTGAAGTTATACACTTCAGTAATGGTTTTTAATGACATTTGGTAGATTGTTAGGGGAACAAACTTAATTATATACACTGACATTGTATATATTCGAGAGAGTCTTTGGTTGGAACATATTTTATTTTGTAAGTTTTTAGTGTGGTGTTTAATGGGTTACAATTCAAGAGGGGTAATTAGAGGTTAATTAATGTTAATTAACGCTCATTGATATGTATATAAAATGAGGGCATTAGAGAATGTAATATGTTCTGAAGAAGCTTTGTTACTAAACGAAGAGAAAGCGCGCTCAACTTGTACCTGTGTGGTTTTCGTTTTTGTGATCTGAGCAGTACTGTTTTTTTAATACTTGGAATAAAAGTGGTTCAACGTCCAGTGTCAGTTCCTGGTTTCTGCCTTGGCTTGGATTTTCTTGGTTTGTGCATCGTTTTTATTGATTTTGTTGGTTTTGAGTTGCTATGGCAGAGCGAGCGGAACCGGATGTATTTATGGATACACCTGCAGCATTGAGAGACCTTATGGGGGATGACAGCACGCCTGTTACGAGAAAAGAATTTCAACAGGTGATTGTGCTGTTAACTCAGGTACTAGATAACACTTCCAACTTGTCGCTTAAGCAAAGCGACATACCTGGTAACCAGAATGTATTGAAAGAACATTGTAGGAATGGAGAAGGGCCGGTAACCCACCATGGAGATGGATTACAACAGCGAGAGAAGCGAGGAAGCTTTGAAGGAAACAAACAACAGAAAACTGGGAATAAAACGGACAATATGGTTCATTCAATGCCTGAAAGTAGGCGTAATTTGAACAACAATAGAGGTACTGTTAATTTCAACTTTAATTCTTGGAGCAACAAGCATTTTAATTTTAACGAATGTACATTTAGCAAAGACTATGAATCTTTTGATGAAACTCTTAAGTTATTCAAAGACAAACTATGCATTCTAAAATCAAATTAACTTGAAATTGACTATTTAAAGGAATGTATTAATACTGAGAGAATTCCTAAAGGACTTAGAATAACTAAATATCCAAATAATGTGAAATTTAATTCCATGTTATACAAACAATTGACTGAATTATTTAACAATACAGGTATTGAAATGTTGAAATATATGGTCAGGGATTATGAAACACAGAATGAAATGCTTATATCAGAAACTAATGAATTGCACACTAAACTGTTTGAAGTCAATAATGACAATTTTGATACAAGGAAATATGAGAATTTATTTAAAGAGTTTGACAATTTTTGTGACAAGGTCATTTACAGGAAGATAAAAAAACTTGACAGGGATCTGCATGATTACAACAATGGTAGAGCATACCCAATTTTTAACAAATCTAGTGATTTTAAGGTCCACGATATAGAAAATAAGAGTAAGGAACACCAAAAGAATGGGTCTAATATGCTAACAACACATGAATCCCCTTTAGAACAGGAAGCAGTAAGGAGGAGCGAGAGGATAGCCGAGAAACTGAGAAAACATTCATATCAGAACCCCCTGCCACCCAGGGAACGTGGAGGGAGATTTCAGGGGAGGTCTCAGATGTATTAATGTACAATATAGACCCCTATAATACTCTTTATGGGGGCAGTAGTTACATGGATTCTAATGACAATAATACTGTCATCATACATCGGAAGGACAATTTCACGATTTACAATTTTACTGACAATATTATAGATGATGTTTATTTCAAATTGTTTACTAAGGGTTTTCACTTTGTACCTATAAAAATGGGTCCTTGGTGAATACATTGATAGACATCAAGTTATTTACAAGACAGTTAAATTTAAATGTTTTTTTCAAAGGAAGGAACATTACAAATGATGACTTACATAAAAAAGTACATTTAACCCACCTACGAACCCTGTGTTAAGAGTTTTTGAAGAAATGTTTGAAAGAGATGTGAGCAAATTAAACCCCACTGGGATTTTGTACATGAAAATTGGACAGAAGAGGAAGAGGCACTAATAAGAAAATTGAGAGAAGAAAAAAATCAGTGATGAAACCAGACAAGGGGGGTGGGGTGGTTTTGATGTACCAGGAAATGTATGAGAACTACATACATAATATTGTACAAGATACTGATCATTATATGCTAGTATCTCACAATGAAATAAACATTGCCTATTCTAAGATTAACTATTATTTGATGGACCATCTACTGCAGGGGAGTATAAATGAGAAATTATACAACTTTCTGCACGTGGATAATCCCCGGCTTCCTGTTATATTTAGGATACCAAAAGTTCACAAAGGGTTAGAACCACTTAAATTTAGACCCATTGTAGCAGGAGCAGGGAGTATTATGGAACCCTTAGCTATTTTTATAGACACACATTTGAAACACTTTATTAATTCGGTTCCACATATTAGTAGAGATTCTTGGGAATTTTTGAAGAACATTCCAATAAGGAAAGTTGAGACTGAGTTATATTTTGTTACTATAGATGTGGTAGAATTATTCCCGAGTATTCCCCACACCATTGGATTGGAATGGTTTCATGAGATTTTAAGTACGGATTCCGATTTAAACAGTAACCTTGTCAATTTAATTATAGAATTTACTGAAACAGTATTGATGAATAATTTTGTGTACTTCAACAGTGACCATTTTCAGCAAAAGAAAGGTGTTGCCATGGGGGCAGCATGTGCTCCCATTTATGCAAATTGCGTTTTATATTTCTGGGAGAAAAAAATTATTTTTAATACAGCATGGAAGCAACACATTCTTTTTTATACCCGTTTTTTTGGATGATGTCTGCATTTTTTGGAAAGGGTCCAGGCAATCATTCCTTGAATTTTATGAATATATAAATGTTTGCACAGATTTATTGAAATTTACACACACTTTGAACTAAACAAGTATCAATTATTTGGATGTCACCTTGTATAAAGATTTATTTGATTATCTACATTCAAAACTATATAGAAAACCTTTTTCCAGTGCATACTTACATTTTCAGAGTGGACACCCTTTTTTTCAGAAAAAGGGCATAGTAAAAGGACAGTTGATAAGGGCATCCAGGATGACAAGTGAGGATGCAATTTTCTCTGATGAGGTTAAAAATATAAGGGAGCTTTTCATTGAAAGAGGTTATCCAGACTCTTTGTTACAGACTTTAATCAATGAAATAACAAAAGAGAGAAAGACTAAATACTTTCCACTATTAGGACAGAAAGATGAAATGGTGTTGACAGTGAAAGAAGAAGAAAAAATGGAAAATTACAGTCAAGCACTGGTACACACTTTCTCTGATACTTCTGACAGGGTGGAAGGTATTATCAGAAAATACCGGCCAATATTGAAAATGAGCAATGAGATTGGAAATGACATCCCTAACTACCCTGTATTCATTAGAAAAAGAGGGAGGAATTTAAAAGATTTGTTTGAGATAAAAGAAGGTTATACGACAAGGAATTCTAATACTAAAAAAGGTACACATAAATGTGGTTCCTGTCGACAATGTGAATATATTTTACTCCAACAGGGCATCTACATCCCTTCTAGAGAGTACAAGTTTTCTCCATCTGGGCACTATAATTGTGGCACAAAAGGCATTGTGTATATTGGGATATGTATGGTTTGCAAAAGTTTTTACATAGGTAAATCTACTCGCACTCTAAGAAAAAGAATTTACGAACACATATATGAAATAAGCAAAGGGAAAGAGTCCAATGCCTTTTACAAACATTCATTGACATGCAAAAACATGAGTATCAAATTTGCTGTTATTGAACAGGTTATGTTAGATCCTAGGGGGGGGTAACTGGGAATCCCGAGTGGAATTTAGGGAATTATATTGGCAACTCAAATTGGATGCCAGTAGACCCCCTGGTCTTAACGATAGCATTAGTATACAGAGTGTGTTGAGGTTAAGACAAGCTAAGTTATAATAGTAAGTAGTAGAGGTTTTTATATGTTAAAACACTGTTGAATTACATTGTATTTTAGGATAGTAACTTGGCAATCTCCTTTGTAATAAAAAGGAAGAAAAGAAAAAAAATTATTTGTTGATCAACACACAGTTTTTTCTATAAGGTTAAGGTTTGTAAGGTATATTCTGTTTAGTAGGAAGCTTACTTAGAAAAAAATATTTAATGTTTTTTTCTTTTCTTTTTTACATGTATCGTATTCCACATTGTATAATTTTGATTATTTATGTAATCGCCACTTTTAGGTGAAGTGTTTTTTACACTAATTGCCTACATAAATTATTTGCATTTTAAAGTTTGGTGAAGTTACACACTTCAGCAATGGTTTTTAATGACATTTGGTAGATTGTTAGGGGAACAAACTTAATTATATACACTGATATTGTTGTATATATTCGAGAGAGTCTTTGGTTGGAACATATTTTATTTTGTAAGTTTTTAGTGTGGTGTTTAATGGGTTACAATTCAAGAGGGATAATTAGAGGTTAATTAATGTTAATTAACGCTCATTGATATGTATATAAAATGAGGGCATTAGAGAATGTAATATGTTCTGAAGAAGCTTTGTTACTAAACGAAGAGAAAGCACACTCAACTTGTACCTGTGTGGTTTTCATTTTTGTGATCTGAGCAGTACTGGTTTTTTAATACTTGGAATAAAAGTGGTTCAACGTCCAGTGTCGGTTCCTGGTTTCTGCCTTGGATTTTCTTGGTTTGTGCATCGTTTTTATTGATTACTTTGTCACTAATACTAGTTACATTTTTTGGGATACCCCCTTTTATTGAACATGGCCATTAGTTTATCCCTCTCAGTCAAAAATATCTCAAAATCAGAAACCATCCTGCTTATTCTTATTAACTACCCTTTAACTAGGCTCTTCTTGAAGTGAAAGGGATGGCAACTATTAAAATATAAATAACATTTTGAAAAAGTTGTCTTTCTATAAATATTAGATTCAAAAAAACATCTGTTCTCTTAAAAATGGCTACATCCCAAAAATTTATACTATCCATATTATAACGATAAGTAAATTAAAAAAAATCTTTGTCCTCATATACCGAATACAATTCTTTGCTTTTTTCCTCTGTGTCTTGCCATAAAATAAATATATCACCTAACAAAAAAAAAAAAATGCTTTCCAACAATGCACAAACTCAGAGGACCAAATACATTTTTGTTCTTAGTACCACATTGCTAAGATGGCAAACATGGGAGCACATGTAGCTTCCATGATCACTTCCCTAATCTGCCTAAAAAACTCACTCTCAAAATAAAGAAAATTACTATTGACAGTCATGTCTATATGATCCTTTAAAGACGAATATCACATGTTTTTAAAAATGACATGTTTGAAAGTGCCGGCTTAAAATATTCTATTCTTCTCTGGGTATGCAGTGAAATAAATCTACAACATCAACACCGAGGAATCTAATTCTCTCATTATATAGGCAGTGACTTAATTTCTCCAAGAACTCCCAAGAATCCTTCAGTAAATAGTTGTTGCATGTATAAGTAAAGTTTCAACCACGTAGCAATATATGTAGCCAAAGAATATGTATTTAATCCTAATGCAGCTGCTATAGACCTAAAAGGAGGCTTCCTGATATTCTTGTGAACCTTTGGAATCCCAAAAATGGAGGGAATAGTTGGGCTAGGGTTGGTCAAAAAAATGTGTAATGCAGGTGCAATAATACCTTGTAACACACAATCACTTAGATAACACTTTAAAGCAGAATAAACTGTATTAATCTTGAACCCGCGGTGGTGGTGCTGCGGTAGCGTTGTCACCTCAAAGTAAGACGCTGTGAAGTTTGATTCTCAGCTAGAGCGTCTTCTGTGTGGAGACATGCGTGAATGGGCATACCTTCGTTGAAAGTTGTGTGTCAGGCCTGGCAAGCCAGTATGTAAAAATCAACTGCCAATCATTAGCAGACCGGAGTTCTGCTGTGGCAACCCCTAACCAGGAAAAGCCGAAAGACACAAACAAACAAGAGACTGATGAATCTTTATCTGTGTCCATTAATACAGTATTCATTGCACTATTATAATCAACTGTATCCATAAAAGCCAACCCTCCCATCTTATCAGGTTTCATAATAGTGGGGAACATTTAATAAATCATCCCTTAGTTACTTTGTCACTAATACTAGTTACATTTTTGGGATACCCCCTTTCATTGAATATGGCCATTAGTTTATCCCTCTCAGTCAAAAATATCTCAAAATCAGAAACCATCGTGGTTATTCTTATTAACTACCCTTTAACTAGGCTCTTCTTGAAGTGAAAGGGATGGCAACTATTAAAATATAAATAACATTTTGAAAAAGTTGTCTTTCTATAAATATTAGATTCAAAAAAACATCTGTTCTCTTAAAAATGGCTACATCATAAAAAGTTATACTATCCATATTATAACGATAAGTAAATTTAAAAAAATCTTTGTCCTGATATACCGAATACAATTCTTTGCTTTTTTCCTCTGTGTCTTGCCATAAAATAAATATATCACCTAACAAAAAAAAAAAATGCTTTCCAACAATGCACAAGCTCAGAGGACCAAATACATTTTTGTTCTTAGTACCACATTGCTAAGATGGCAAACATGGGAGCACATGTAGCTTCCATGGTCACTTCCCTGATCTGCCTAAAATACTCACTCTCAAAATAAAGAAAATTACTATTGACAATCATGTATATATGATCCTTTAAAGATGAATATCACATGTTTTTAAAAATGACATGTTTGAAAGTGCTGGCTTAAAATATTCTATTCTTCTCTGGGTATGCAGTGAAATAAATCTACAACATCAACACCGAGGAATCTAATTCTCTCATTATATACGCAGTGACTTAATTTCTCCAAAAACTCCCAAGAATCCTTCAATAAATAGTTGTTGCATGTATAAGTAAAGTTTCAACCACGTAACAATATATGTAGCCAGAAAATATGTATTTAATCCTAATGCAGCTGCTATAGACCTAAAAGGAGGCTTCCTGATATTCTTGTGAACCTTTGGAATCCCAAAAATGGAGGGAATAGTTGGGCTAGGGTTGGTCAAAAAAATGTGTAATGCAGGTGCAATAATACCTTGTAACACACAATCACTTAGATAACACTTTACAACATAATAAACTGTGTTAATCTCATTACAAGAGACTGATGAATCTTTATCTGTGTCCATTAATGCAGTATTCATTGCACAATTATAATCAACTGTATCCATAAAAGCCAACCCACCCATCTTATCAGGTTTCATAATCCTGATCAAGGGGTTCCTCACTAATGAGTTTAACAAGGTCCAATTCATATGGTCAAGACCAGTATGACAGAGTTTTTGAAAACCCAAAGCTTTTGAATGGAGATCACGGTACAGTGTGGATCTGGAAATTTACCCTTTTCCTCAATGTAGTGTGATCTCTGAGTTGGTATATATAATTTGCAGGGGTGCAGGGAGACTTGCCTCCCCCCTGCAAAAAATTTAAAAAAAAGGTAGATTTTTGTGGGGTTTTTTGATGCTCTAGGTTTTGGAAACCTGATCATATGGTATCGACAGTATGAATTTCGAGCTTCTGAAAACTCGATCATCTGACATAGACCTATATATATATATATATATATATATATCTATATATATATATTTATATATATATATATATATATATATATATGTGTTGCAGTTGTTGCCTCACAGCAAGAGGTTCTCCGTCTGCATGTCCTCCCAGATAAAACCAACTGCCAATCATTAGCGGACTGGAGTTCCTCTGTGGTGACTCCTAACCAGGAAAAGCCGAAAGACAAACAACAACAACAACAACATATATATATATATATATATATATATATATATATATATATATATATATATATATTAGGATCCTCTTCTAAATCACAGATCTCACAGCACTGAACTTCAGAATATCGAGACAAAAATAACAAAAGCTTACGATCACGAAAGGCTGATTTTTCTGAGGGCAAGGAAACACTTACCCAGCATGTGGAAATATGCCCTTTTCCCCACTGTTGTGTGATCCTGGAGTTGGTATATATAGTTAGGGGTGTGTGGGGGGCACAGCTCTCCAGTTAGGTGGTTTTCACATAGGCTGGTATGTTTAAGTTATGTGTTGGACAAGTGTTTCCTTGCACTGAGAAAAACTGGGTGTTCGTGATTGTAAGTCTTCATTATTTTCTTCTAGACATTCTGATGTCCAGTGTTGTGGGATTCCTGATTTAGAAGGGAATATATATATATATATATATATATATATATATATATATATATATATATATATATATATATTATTTAGCTGTTGACACATTGTTAATATTGATTTTTTTTAATACTATTTTTGAGGAACTGGTGAGAATAATGTAAAAGTGTAAATTTTCTTCTGCCTTAAGTAGTTGTAAGTCAACCTTAAGAAATATGAATTATTACTGCAGGCAGAAGTTTGACATTGGCACACTGTAATGGTATTATATGAGTCTGAGCTAAAGATTTTTTTTCATGTAAAATCTCTGTTTATTATTTTATTAGTATAGTATAGTTAAGGACTCTCTTAATCTTATAGCTCACACAGATTTCAATTCATTTTCATTGGTTGCATTAATTCATGTAATTATGGGGAGTGGGCATTTAAATATGAGTTGTAGTTCTGATGAAGTCCAATGTAGAGTTACTGACTGGGCGAAAACACTTCCCTTATTACATTTTTAGTTGATCTGTGTATTAACACACAAAGTCATATATTTTTTCTGTAAGTGAGTGATCTGCTTTGTTTGATGTGCACCTATGTGGGTTGTGTTTCTTAGTATCAAGCTTTCACAGATTGAGGATTCTGTTCTGACATCCAGTCACTGTATATAGTTTTGCATATTCTTTCATTATATGCATCATTTTTCTTCAGGTACTCTGGCTTTCTTCCATGTCCCCAAAATCTACTCGATCAATTGGATGCACTAAAAATATTCATATCCATATCCTCTATATTGTATTTACCCTTGCTATTATACCCCAGATTATGACTTAAAGAGGTTTGAGAAGGACCAGCTTATTTAAATGGTTAGCAAGCAAATAAATTAAAATAAAAAAATAAATAAATTGATATCCATTAGTGATTAAAAAAAAAAGCAAAAGGGTATGTTGCAGAGAAATAAAGTCCTACACTGAATGTTTGAAGCCTCAGCTATCAAAATATAAGTCACATTATAGTCTTTCCTTCCTATGATAATACAGTGCAGGCCTGCTGTATTGAAAAGCAGAGATGGGTAATTTTAAGAAGTATTCTGCATTTCTAAACATGTTTATTTCAGCTTGGCTATCTTAGGATAGTGGGCAGTTTGAAAGTTACTTGTGGACAGGGTATAGCTATCAAAGTCTAAGCCAGAAATAATGGGGGACAAAAAAATCAGGGCTCAATTATAATTACTGCGCTTACAAACTTAGAAAGTGGCTAGAATAATAGGTTTCATGTTAGCATGCGTTTTCGAAGGGTACAATGAAACTCAAATTCTCTCAATATTGATGATTTCACAGATAAGTTCTGTGAGGAGCAAACCAAAAATATTTGACAAAAATATGGATATTTTGCAAACCTCTGGACAGTTGACAGGTGTGAGCTGGAGCCCAGCACTCTTTCTAATAAACATGACTACATTATCTTTATTATACTGCATACCTTATAAAAGCTAATACATGCTAGGTAAGTCTTCATAAGATCAACTTACTTTGAGCACTTTAATGTCCCCTTCCAAAAGATTCAGTTCCAGTGCTGTGGAGAGAAGACATTGCCAAAAGGAAGTCATACAACTGTAGCAATCACATTTGAAGTTATCAAGTTAAAAATGAAAAAAAAATTCAAAACCTTCATTGATGCTAATGATAGTAGCATCTTTTCCAGCATCCACATCTATTTCTGAAAGACACAAAAAGAGATAAAAAGCCACTGTCATTTTTGGATGGCCAGCTTTCCATTATACCATATATCACAATAAGCTACATTCTTAAAGGCTTCACAGTATGTTCACACAACTAATACTGTTCAGGATGAAAAAACTTACATAATTAATGACTAATTTGGTGACAATGGCAAACTAATTAATTTTAAGTTGATTTGACTGAGTTAATCTTCTTCTTCTTTCGGCTGCTCCCGTTAGGGGTCACCACAGCGGATCATCTGTTTCCATTTCTTCCTCTCCTCTGCATCTTGCTCTGTCACACCAACCACCTGCATGTCCTCCCTCACCACATCCATATACCTTATCTTAGGCCTTCCTCATTTCCTGTTACCTGGCAGCTTCATCCTTAGCATCTTTTTCCCAATATACTCTGCATCCCTCCTCAGCACATGTCCAGACCAACATAATCTTGCCTTTCTGGCTTTGTCTCCAAACCTTCCAACCTGGGCTTACCCTCTAATATACTTATTCCTAATCCTGTCCACCCTCGTCACACCCAGTGCAAATCTTAATATCTTTAACTATGTCACATCACGCTCTGACTCCTGCCTTTTTGTCAATGCCACTGTTTCCAACCCATATAACATAGTTGGTCTCACTACCCTCTTGTAGACCTTCCCTTTCACTCTTAGTGGTACTCGTCTGTCAGAAATCACTCCTGACACTCTTCTCCACCCATTCCATCCTGCCTGTATTCTCTTCTTCACCTCTCTTCCACACTCAACATTACTCTGAACTGTTGATCCCAAGTATTTAAACTCATCCACCTTTGCCACCTCTACTCCCTGCATCCTCACTATTTCTCTGTCCTCCCTCTCATTCACACACATATATTCAGTCTTAGTCCTGCTGACCTACATTCCTCTTCTCTCTAGAGCATATTTCCACCTCTCCAGGGTCTCCTCCACCTGTTCACTACTCTCACTACAGATCACAATATCATCTGTAAATATCATAGTCCACGGGGGCTCCTGTCTGATCTCATCTGTCAACCTGTCCATCACCATTACAAATAAGAAAGGGCTCAAAGCTGATCCTTGATGTAATCCCACCTCCACCTTAAACACATCCATCATTCCCACTGCAGACTTCACCGCTGTCACACTACCCTCGTACATATCCTGTACCACTCTTACATACTTCTCTGACACTCCCAGCTTCCTCATACAATACCACAACTCCTATCTAGGCACCCTGTCATATGCTTTCTCTAAGTCTACAAAGCCACAATGCAACTCCTTCTGACCTTCTCTGTATTTCTCCATCAACACTCTCAGAGCAAACATCGCATCTGTAGTGCTCTTTCCTGGCATGAAACCATACTGTTGATCACTAATCATCACCTCCCTTCTTAACCTAGCTTCCACTACTCTTTCCCATAAATTCATGCTGTGACTGATCAATTTAATCCCTCTGTAGTTACTACAGCTCTGCACATCACCCTTATTCTTAAAAATCGGTACCAAAACACTTTTTCTCCATTCCTCAGGCATCCTCTCACTTTCAAAAATTTCATTAAACAATCTAGTTAAAAACTCCACTGCCATTTCACCTAATCACCTCCATGCTTCCACAGGTATGTCATCTGGACCAACAGCCTTTCCATTCTTCATCCTCTTCATAGCTATCTTTACTTCCTCCTTGCTAATCCACTGCACTTCATGATTCACTGTTCGCACATCATCCAACCTTCTCTCCCTCTCATTCCCTTCATTCATCAGCCCCTCAAAGTACTCTTTCCATCTGCTCAACACACAATCCTCGCTTGTGAGTACGTTTTCCTCCTTATTCTTTAGCACCCTTACCTGCTGCACATCTTTACTAGCTCGGTCCCTCTGTCTAGCCAATCGGTACAGGTCCTTTTCTCCCTCCTTAGTGTCCAACCTTTCATATAACTCTTCATACGCCTTATCTTTAGCCTTCACCACTTCTCTCTTTGCCATGCACCTCATCTCCTTATACTCCTGTCTACTTTCTTCATCTCTCTGACAATCCCACTTCTTTTTCACCAACCTCTTTCTCTATATGCTCTCCTGTACTTCCTTCTTTCACCACCAGGTCTTCTTGTCCTCCTTCCTCTTTCCAGATGTCACACCAAGCACCTTTCTAGCCATCTCCCTTACTAGCTCTGCTGTAGTTACGCAGCTATTCGGTAACTCTTCACTGCCACCCAGTGCCTGTCTTAACTCTTCCCTGAACTCCACCTCACAATTACCCTTTTTCAATTTCCACCATTTGATCCTTGGTGCTGCCCTCACACTCCTCCTCCTCTTCTTGATCACCAATGTCATCCTACAAACCACCATCCTATGCTGCCTAACTATACTTTCCCCTGCCACCACTTTACAGTCTACGATCTCCTTCAGACTGGCCCTTCTACATAAGATATAATCCACCTGTGTGCATCTTCGCCCACTCTTGTATGTCACCCTATGCTCCTCCCACTTGTTAAAATACGTATTCATCACAGCCATGTCCATCCTTTTCACAAACTCCACTACCATCTGACCTTCTGCAGTCCTTTGCTTAACACCATACCTACCCATAACTTCCTCATCCCCTCTGTTCCCTTCCCCAACATGCCCACTGAAATCTGCTCCATTCACCAGTCTCTCACCCTTGGGTACAGTCATCACCACTTCATCCAACTCACTCCAAATTTTTTTCTTTCTCATCAATCGCCCACCTAACATTTGGAGCATATGCACTAACCACATTCATCATTAAACCATCAGTTTCCAGTTTCATAAACATCACTCTATCCGACACTCTTTTAACCTCCAAAACACTCTTAGCATACTGTTCCTTCAGGATAACCGCTACGCTGTTTCTCCTCCCATCCACACCATGATAAAACAATTTGAACCCGCCTCCAATACACCTAGCCTTGCTCCCCTTTCATCTGGTCTCTTGCACACACAATATACCAAACTTCCTTCTGTCCATCATACCAGCTAGCTCTCTCCCTATACCAGTCATACTACCAACATTCAAAGTTCCGACCCTCACTATCACAGTCCTAGTCTTTACCTGCCTTCAGGCATGCTTTCTCCCTCTTTTCCTCCTTCGGCCAACAGTAGCCCAATTTCTGCTAGCACCCTGTTGGCCAACAGTACTGGTGGTGGTCATTGTTAACCGGACCTCGCCCGATCTGGTATGTATATCTGTACTGTTGTCCGCATGTATGATTTGGCAAAATTTTACGCCGGATGCCATTCCTGATGCAAACCTCCCCATTTATCCAGGCTTGGGACCGGCACAAACAAATGCTCTGGCTTGTGCATCCCCAGTGGCTGGGTTTAACTGAGTTAATATAGCACTAAATAAGCAAGATTACCAATTAATTTCTGCATGGTTCATAGGTGTGTACTAGGATAACGACTGCTTATAAGCCTAGCTGTGCAACCCAAATGTGATTCACAAATTTGATGTATATAGGGTTGATTAACTGGCTGCCTCTGTCCATCAGAGACATAAGTGCTAGACCAGGGGTGAATTTTCCTGCATTGGTCCAAATTACTCTAAAATAGGGAAAGGGAGGAACTCTGCTTCAAATAGATGGGGAGCCTGTTCCAGAGAATGGGAAATCTCTGAGAAATTTATCTGTCTCTCCAACATATCCTATTTATGTCACAAGCAAAATGTAGGTTTCTTAATCAAATAGTTCTGATGCTGTTTGTTTTGTGGATGTGCAAACAATTCATCAAAGCAGAGTACAGGGATCTCTTGTATACCAGGCAAAGTTCACCACTCAGAGGTCTAAATAATACTGAGTAAAGAGACAGGGCTTTGAGGCAATCAGCACAAGACACTGTGTTTACATCCTGTATTCTTTTTGTAAGGAGCATTTGTGGATGTTCCAGTTGCTGCATGTGTCTGGTCATGTACACATCAAAGGGGAGCATTATACTCTATGATGGGTCTGATGAAGGTTACGTACAGTGATAAACTAGATGCCATGCTTTTACTTTTATCAGTGAACCAGTTAACTATCCGGTGTGTTATAAATGGGTCTATACCGAGTTTCAAAAGTTTGTTGACAATGCCTGAGTGAGGCATTGTATCAAATGCTTTAGCCAGATCTAGGTAGGCAGTTTGCACAGTTTTATCTGTATCCATTGCCTTAGTGACCTTTTCAAAGAAGTCGACTCGACTCAGTAAGCATGACCTTCCTTTGACAAAGCTAAAGTGGGATGGATCCAGTGTCTGGAGGCCTCCTATGTCTTTGTTGATAATTTCCATGATAATTCTTTCCATGGCTTTCCAAATGAGACCAGTCAGACTACTGGATCTGTAGTCTCCAGGATCTGTTGAAGGTCCACCCTTAAGAAGGGGGATGATGATCCAGTCCTCCATTCACATGGCACAAAGCCTGTTTTAAGACTGTCATTAAATAATAACTCCAGGAGTCCTGATAAGTTATATTTTTAGACTATTCAGGAGGCACCCTGAGATGTTATCAGGGACCATTAAAGCCATGTTCTTGGCTTTAGTGAATGCAGTGAGTACGTGCACCCTAGTTATAGTTGATGGGATGAAGTTTGAGGGTATATTTGGGGGTGGTTAGGGATGAGACGGGGGTAAAGTTTGAAATTAATTTGTTCATTAGCAGGTACACTACATCACCAGGCTCAGTGAACGTGGCACCATCAACCACCAGTTTAGCACATTGCTGTGTGCTGTCTTTGAGGTTTCTGACATAGCTGAAGAAGGCATTATATGGCAATCTTAATCTCAAAGTTGGCTTTGCTTGATCTAATTAGCCCTCTTAGTTGCCTATTTAGGTCAATGAGAGAATTTTTATTTTATGGAATTCCCCTTCCTGATATTTGCCATAATTTTTCCCTTTTGTTGTATATCTTGTTTAATCTGGGATGCCACCAGGGTGGATTGTTTCTTGGGCTAGTCCTGGGGTACATCTGGTAGGTATGGCAGCATCTATGCAACCACCGACATGGTTGAATGGAGTTTCTGCGAGCAATTCAGCATAGGCTGCTGTGTTCTAAGGGTTTGGTTGGAGGGGCATTGAATTTTGACAAACCACCACTTAATAAAAAGTAATCTGCCTTGGAATAGCTTCCAGCTGTTACAGATTTTAATGGGATTACAGAGTTGATTTTGATTTTATAGGAGATGGCTTTATGGTCAGATCTTGCCAGGGATGACAAGACTTTGGGTGTGGGTGCAGCGTTGTCCCATATTAGTGAGCACGAGGTCTGGTATATTGGATCCCCTAGTGGGTGTATTCACTATTTAGTCAAAGGTGTTTGTATTTATCAAGCCCAGAAATCTCTGTGCCTGTAGATTTGAGGCCATTTATGATTCCCATTCTATTCAGGGGTAATTAAAGTCTCCCATGAGTAGGGTGTTAGGTTGGTGTGAAGGATCCACACAGCCTACCCAAATGTTTTAATGCCTCGATCTCCTCACTACTGTGTGTTATTAACTGATAGCAGCTTTACTGATGATAGAAATAAAAAGGCAAAATTACTAGTGTGTGTTATATTAGAAAATGCTTTAAGGCAAACCTTGCTTACTGAACTGTATGTTGAACTTTAGTTAACCTAAGAAACTGCTGTTCAGCACAAAAGCTGTTTACCAGCACAGCGGGCCTGGAAAGAGAAACTATTGTAAGTCTGTAAGCTAACTGTTCTTTAATGGGAAGCATGCAGAAGCACTAAAATAGAAAACAGACATGATATAAAACTTGTTTACAACTTGGGAAATGATTTGTAATTTTTTAAAATATATTCCATCAGTTTAAAACTGTCATGTCTTTCTGGAACTCATTGTTTATACAAGACTATAAAATGCTCGACAGCCAGCAACAGAATGGAATGCATCATCCAGATTTGATTTGCATTGAGCAACACAAACTTTTAGTCTGGACTAAGTATTTGGATTTACCAGTGCCTGCAGTGTGTTGACTGAACACTTAACTGCACTGATAGAATTCAGTCCCCCTATTTTAAGAGCAAAGATGATCATTTTGATGTTTGTAAGTAAAAGATAATTTTAATGATTTTAAATAAACTGATTATGCTGTGCCTTGGTGTCTTGTTTCACTTCTTCTCAACAGTGTTACCCCCAGAACCTAGAGAACAGACCATAACAGTTGGATGGTAAGCATCTCCAGTAGGTCCAAGTATGCATTGTGAGCTTCTTGGGACATGGAGGGGGATCTGTAGCTGGCTAGGATATGGTACAAGATTTTGTGTATGGTAGTCTGCACATGGAAAAACTCAAGCATGTCATCATGTCTGACCACCCTAGAGGTATGCTTATTATTGTATATTCAGACTCCTCCACCTTTACTCCTTGTCTGTGTAGCTACTGGTATAAAAGTGTGGAAGGCACTGAAATCTTGTACTGCTGGGATACTCTCTACCGCTTTCAACCATGTCTCAGTATCTGCACATATGTCTATATTCTCAAGTGTAAGGTGGGCCTAGAGAGAGCGTCATTTTGTATTTAGGCTCCTGGCATTGAATGGAAACACTTTGAGGTTCAGTTGAGTTGATTTTGCTATGTCCGTAGATTTGCAGATTTGGCAGTGCCTAAAAAAGGCACTTTGAGGGTAGATTAAGCTTTAGCCAGTATTCAAAAGACTAGAGGACAAAGGGGCAGACCATCCTTGGCAAAGCAAGGTGGTCTGCTAACAATGTCCTCCCAAGCTGACAAATATTGGATCCTCTTAGTGTGACACCAGAAAGACAGCCACCTGTTGAAATCAGTAATTTTTTACTCATATTGTTCCATCGTCCTCAGTTATGGTTAACATACTGCTCAGTGATAGGCACATACCAGCCTGAGACACACAGTCTGAAAGCTTGATGATGTCTCTCTTCATATTGTTCAGGGAGGTACATCTATGGAATCATACTGGTACCTGTGGCGTAATGACTTGACTGCATGCATGATTTGATGGCTTCTGGCTCTAGAAAGTAACTAACAGGTATCTTTTCCATGTTCAGCCTAGTTAGAAGGACATAAGTATATCTTACAATGTAGTCCATTATGACGAGAGTCCTGAGAAGTGTGTTTGCTTGCCTTAGGGTCTTAGTGTTTGGTGTTCCACAGAGAGGTACAGTATGTGTCACTCTCATTGGAGCCCAACTATATGTTGGAACTGACATACACACTACAAAACAACTGATCCTTCATGAGTAGTCCATAATTCATCTGTTAATACTAAAGCAGCAAATATATAACTTTTTTTTATTTTAAATTATCTGAAAGGTGAATGTGATAAAGTTCAGGAAACAAGAAGAGGTTGGTATTATATAACAGTAGCATGTTTTAATAATCAGAAAAAAAAAGTACAGACATTTCTAAATCAGTGTCTTAGGCTACTTATCCTGGTTATTTCACTGCAGTGGATGTATATTTTATCTGTCTTAGGACTACTTTTGCACTGGAGAACTGTAATTTGTCAGAGTGGTACCACCATATTGGGATGGGGAAATAAAGATAGTCCAGAAGGAAAATTACCACTCATCCCAAATCCTCTATTAAGATCAAACCTCGTATTATTTGTACTATCTCATAAACTATGCAATTGCAAAAAAAAAAAAAAAAATGTAAAACACAAACATTTTTGGGTAGACAATGAGCTATGCACTGTGGTTTGTATCAAATATATATCTGGTGATACTGAATTTATATTGCAAATTTATGGAAAAAATGGCATTTTATTTGTCAAAAATTAGTGGCCTTTTGGTTGACCAAAGGGTTATATTTCTTTTAGCATGCAAAATATACCTAGCGAATCAATGACTGAATTAATCATTTATTCAAAAGTTTTGCAATGGTACGTGACACCTCAAGCTAGTAAGTTGACATTTTGCAATATTGTACAATAAATGTAAATTATGCTTATCTTATTTTCCTGATCTCTCAAAACAGCAATTTTAGTCTACAAAACTGTACACTTTGTTTTAGCAAGTATGAATAGGAGAATTATTTGCCTTATTGCTGTGTATAAGATGTCTGCATTTATTTACATGTAGGACACACTGATTTCATAATATTAATGGATGTATGAAAATATACCTAACATTCATAACTGTTTTACTTACTGTATCTTGAAGCCTTAACATTGGCCAACATGTTTTAATGCCAATTTTAACTAGTCTCCTTTCCTGTTCCACTTTCAACATAATTTTATTACATTCCATTTTGCAAAATTAATGTAAATATATCGCATTTTCATAACTTTTGCAAACTCTCCTTAAAACTCCATCCATCTGTATTCCACACGGACTGCTTCCTTGCTCATGCCCAGAAAGTCATGTCAGTCTGCACATGGCAATTTGCTTCCTAACACTTGGTATACCTATTTGTGTAATATTAGACTCAGCATTATAATATTGTTAATATCGATACAGTGTACATCAAACAAATGCTTAATATCTTTGACTGTGTTTGTCCTACCCAAATGTGAATATCATCAGTTTCTTAACACCCACCACTTACATTAGCTCCAGTCTCATTACATAATCTAAATATGTAAAATATTTCATATATTTTATAACTTTTCACAGATACTCTATAGCAACTCAAGCCCTTTACATCCCACAGTGATGTTTTGACTGAGGATTCCTTTCATATTCTGTCAGCTTTCAGAATCAGCCTTGCTTTCTAATGTAGAACTTACCTTTTGTGAGACACTACTGTCAATGCTAGAATAGTGTTAACATTAGAATTGGGTACAGCAGATAAAGAGGTACATTTCTTGCGGTGTTACTTTTACCCGAGTGTGTTCAACATATTTTTTTAGCACCCACTGCTTTTATACCCCCCACCTGAACATGACAGCATTATTCTCCAGTTTTGACTTCTTAAGACAAATATGGGAAATATTTTATACTTGGCATACCATTTTGCAAACACTGTTCTTGAGCTGTGTACATCCAGCCGTGATGGTTTCTCTGTGCATGCCTACCAAATCACATCAGCTTGCATATGCAATTTCAGTATCAGAGTATTGTTAATATTAATAACTTTTACCTAACAGAAATTGTTATATCTCTGGATGTGTTTATCTTACATGACTTCTTTGACTATCAATTTTTGTCTTACATCAACTGTTTATACAGCCCTCCCCAACACAGCAGAACCACACAACATGTAGGCATTATTAATGAAAATCTGGAAAATGTGTCATCATTTTCATAACTGTTTGCAAACATTTTTCAATTACTCAAGCCCTGTATACTTTCCATAACATTTCACAAATAATCTTCAAACTTAAGGGAATGGTATATCTGACAAATATGGATTCAATGTGGACACACACACACACACACACACACACACACACACACACACACACACACACACACACACACACACACACACACACACACACACACATACACACACACTACTAAATCTTCAAATACACAACATTCATAAATGTAGGAACAAATAAATCAGTGTAGCTCAGAATGTCAGCATATTGCCATGTCCTTGCTGTGTCACTTTTACTACCATCCTGTGCAATATGGCTGCACAATTGCACTCTTACTGCCATGTCCATTAAAACAGTGGAAAATTAAATAAGAAATTTAAATTGTATTTTCCATAATCAGCACCGGCAAGCATCAATACCTCCTTGAGTGTGCATTTCATGCTATGTCTTTTGTAGCATGGGTGTAATAAATGAGGCAAGCTTAGAGATGGCGTCTCAGTCTTTACTGCTAAAAATGCCTTTCTTCAACTGCTACCATTAGTATGTAATTAATGCTAATATTCATAACTGTTGAACAAAACTCTGCATATCTCAGGAGGTGTGCATCTCACCCAGTGATTTTTTGCAGATATGTAACCCTTTCTGGGAAGTGGAATGACCTAGTCAGGGTAATGCACTGCAGCATGCTGACAAGAGTGGATGACTCAGGCCCCTCAAACTAAAAATAGACAGGCGATACTCTGCATAGCTTGTTCTTTCACTCACTGTCAAGTAGTTCAAAGACAAAGCAACTCCCCATAGACAAGGACAACAAGAACGTGTCTATCTATGTGAGCTATTTAACATGTCAGTGAAGGGGTATGTGACATGTGAGGTAGTCTGTGAAAGGTGTCCACCTATGGTCACTGGACCCCTTTCCCTTTTCTGCTGCAGGATAGCTAGACCCTCTAATACTGTACATGACAACCTCCCATGTACACTCTGCTGCTGTGGTCATAAGCTTCTAACCCCTCTTTGTGCATCTGCCTATTTGCCCTATGTAGTAGTATGCACACCCCTTTTTTTGTCTTCCCCCTTAGAATGTATGTCTACCCATATATACAGGTGTTCTGTCCTTTTTTTAGGTGCCTGGTTTTCACACTTTGCACCATCACCACAACAGCTGGACATGTCACTGTGCTATGTTTCCACTCATGTTATCTGTCTTACTGTTTTTGCCATCCACCACAGGTGTTGATTACACTGCTGAGGGTACATCAGCAGTTGTTATTTTTCTGCATTAAATCTTTTTTAGCCACTTCTAAAGGACTATTATGTAAAATCTTGTATTATACAAATTTTCATCTTCAGTTATACTCACACATAATGATGCCCATGCATTATATTGTGCTAATACGGTCCTTCTGATAGACAGTCATGCTAATGGGGCATTTTAGTGCCACTGTCTGAGACCTACATCTAGAACACAACCCCAATAGTGCTAGCCATGCCCAGTACAACTCTATGGAAGTATGTGAGCAGTATACTTGTGCACACTGTATGTGTGGAGCCCTACTGCCATGGAAATTTGATACTGCCCCACTACTGCATTGTGATGGGCATCACATGATATGTAGACATATGACCATGCCATGTGACTGCTATTTTGTTCCTAAAGCAGACCTGTGTGATGGCCATAGCTTCCGCAAGCACTGTGAACTGTATGTCTCTTGCTTGGTATACTAGGAAGACAAGACATTTTTGTTCTTTCTGCACATGGATGTTTCTGTGCATCTGGTAGAGTGATATGATGGCACTTCAAGCAAGGTGGCTGCATAGTACAAGTTTACCATGACAGTGACAAATGGCACTGAAATGACCACTTATGGTGAGCAGTGTCAGCATTATTACAGCAGCTGGCCTATCACATGTTAACCCCTCATTAGGTTACACTAGCCCACTTCAGCAGATAGACGTAAGGGTTAGGGTGAAAGAGTCATACATTACAGGCATGTTTTGTCTCTCTCCAATTTAGTTATGCTGCATACCTGTTTACTGAGGTGTGTGAGATGAACATGGCAGGATGTTACAAGAGATGGGAGTGACTTTCCAGGTAGTGCTGTGCTTTTCCAGGTCTGGAAGACCACTGTGCAACTGCCATCATATGTGTACCATATGTGTGTACTAATGTCCACTAATGTGTTCTTTTTTGTCATGCTTCTGCTGCTCCATCTGTGGAGGTTGTGGAGTGGTGGTTGTCACCTCTGTGTGAACCAGATGTTACCTTGAGCACTAGATCACCAGTGGTCTGCAGGGTGATGGAGTTCATCTTGCTGATGGTAGTCTGGAGGAATCACTAGTGGCCCATGTTGCCACTTTACATGTGGAGGATGTAGGCTTCTCTTCTGGTAGTGGCCCAGAGTTGTCATCACGTATTTGCAAACATCATCTGCAGTGGCTGATGTCAACAGGAGTGTGCTGACAGCTGAATACTTGCCCCATCATTGTGAAGTGTCTCTTGGTGTGGCTGATAATCAGACCACTAGAACCATAATCTGCCTATGGCATGAATCACAGAAGTGACTAATGGCTGTGTGTTAACCTCTCGGCTAACCTGGTATCCAGACATGGCTCCTGCCCCATCACCATTACCATCCAGGTATTCCCCATCATATTCTGTCATTTTCTATACTTTGCTTGTTGTCCAACCTTCCCTTCCTTATCACAAGCTGTCCATCCTCTATCATTCAGTGCCCATCCACTATCATCTCTACCTTTTGTGTGCATACCTATTGTGACATCCCTCCTCTGAGCAAGTAATCAAGGAACCCCAATCCTCACCACTGACACTGGTAAGGAGCATTCACTTAGAATAAACATAGATACATACAGTATTTTCAGATGCAGCTATCTCCACCAAGCACACTTTCCCTTAAGAGCACACAGGGATCACACTCCAGACCTGGGGCTGGGTTTTCTTCTACACGGCCCAAATAAAACGTCACCTTTCTGTCTGCAGAAATCAGTGTTCTGTGTCCCTGACATACACACACACACACACACACACACACACACACACACACACACACACACACACACAAACTTTGCGATTTGATTTTCACACACACACACACACACACACACACACACACACACACACACACACACACACACACACACACACACACACACACACACACACACACACACACACACACACACACAGATGTACAAACACACCTGGGAAAGGCTGGCACAGTTATGGTCATTTTACTCACCGATTTCATCTCTCCTTCTCCCCCTTTTATTCCTTGGTTGTAAGCCCTGGTCAAAACATCAGATAAGAACACAAGATATACCTCTGTCCAACTTAGCACATTCAATATCCTGCACAATCATCCACTATGGTTCTACAAAACTTCAATATTCAGTCAATTTATGCCAATCTTTTACAGATTCTACTGCAATTTATCTGTTTCTGTAAGGCTGCCTGCACATCACAGAGCCCAACCCTTGCTCTCACCCCTCCTGTGCATTCTAATCTCTACATAATTGTATTTTCTACCCCTTAATTACTTTACTTTTTACCTACTCTCCTTGCCTGTGTTAGCTCTGTGCTTACTAGTAAACTCTTTTCTGTATAATATTCCAACTTGCTTTCCCTTCCATTCAACCAACCCCTTGCACAATTTATTATTTATTTGCAAAGGTGATATGATTTTTTTCTCAGACATTATTTACATTTCCATTGATAGTTTTTTGCATTTAGCTTCAATGTGGTCCAGCCCGCTACCCTGGCCCCAAATTCTACCCACCTCCACTACACCTAAACTTATACCTATTAACTCCACCCACCTCTTCAAACTAACCAATCATAGCCTACTCACATTAACTACATACCTAATACTCTAACTAAATCTTACTTATCAGATTACTCTCACTACTCCTCCCCCTCATTATAATCTCACTCTGTCTCTCTCTGTATACATATATATATATATATATATATATATATATATATATATATATATATATATATATACTGCGGTAGCATTGTCACCTCACAGCAAGACGTTGTGCTGTTCGATTCTCAGCTAGAGCGTCTTCTGTGTGGAGACATGCGTGAATGGGCGTATCTTCATTGAAGGTTGTGCGTCAGGGCTGGCAAACTCGGCACGCAAAAAATCTACTGCCAATCATTAGCGGACCAGAGTTCCACTGTGGCAACCCCTAACTGGGAAACTGGGAAAAGCCAAAAGAAACAAACAAATATTTATATATATAAATATATATATATATATATATATATATATATATATATATATATATGTGTGTGTGTGTGTGTGTGTATATATATATATATATATATATATATATATATAGAGAGAGAGAGAGAGAGAGATACTCTCTTCAATACACACCCAGTAATGCCTTATTAATCACGCTTCCTATTGTACTATCAGCTGGTAGAAAACAACTACCATATATTAATACTCAATTGTAACCAAAACTCTCACTCTCCTTAACTGCAACCCAATCTTTTTCATCTACGCTACTACACAAATATCTGTTTTCCTGTCTCCCACTCAAATAAACTTACTTCTCCTTTCTCACAGCACCCTGTTTCTAGTACTACTACATCTCACCACACTCAACCCTATCTTAGTTGCCTCCAAACCTTTATCTATGACAATTTCCCTCTCAATCCCATCTAGGAGCTACTCTGATATATCTCCCAGTCTCTATCAAATAAATTCACTACTGTTGCCCAAACTAAAACATTTCCCAATAAAATACAAAACTCTGTGTATTCCTTTTAAAAACTGTACCCACCCCTTGTACCTCACCCAGGTAATTTGAAGCAAAAGCATACACCGCTACTCTTTTCTCCCAAATTTTCTTTCATACACCTATGTGGAGACATTCACCCTAATCAAGGTCCCACTTCCACCATCCCACCATAACTATCTAACACCAGTAATGCTTGTAAATCCATATAAATTGTAACACTAAACCTTTAAAGTATTTGTAATAAAACTACTGATCTTTATGCTTGGATAGCTCTGAATATACCTGATATCATTGCTGCTACCAAAACCTAGCTAAAATGAAACATAAAAGACTCTGAATTCCTCCCTCCTGGCTTTAATACAACAAGGATAGACAGGAATCACAAAAAGGAGGTGGTGTTGCATTCCTTTCCCCAAATAATTACAATGTAGTCTCATGCAATGAAACCTAACCTCAATTCTCTAATGCTGAAATTCTTATTTCTTAATCAAAAAGTTATGTATCATGGTTCTATACATTCCCCCTGGTAATAACATATCAGTACTAGAAGATATACCATCATGGGTTTCCAGCACTATACCAATGAAATGAAACAATCATTCTATATTTAATTTCACACAATTTATCACCACTCCAGCAAGGTTTAACAGTAACAGTAATGATGACTCTGTTTTAGACTGGATACTAGTCATTGATCCAACTAAAATCTCCTCAGCTGGTACTCTCCCAAATGCCATACCTCCCAGCCTTTGTGCTTAGAACAGTTCCCTCCATCCATAAACAACACCATTGCAAACAAGTTAGGAATGTAATCAGTTTTAATCCACAAACATTCACCAATATGTTAAAGAATATTAACTGGAACAAATTCAAATGTCTTCCTCTTGGGAATGCACTGCATTACTTCAATACAACATTCCTAGCTATTCTAAACAGTCTCATAACCCCCTAGGGTAAAAAGGGTGAAAGCCAACCATGCATGCTAACCATAGCAACTAAAGATCTAATGCTAACTAGGGATAAAACTTGGAAACAGTGGCATAAATATAAAACCCTTAGACTTGTTGAGATTCAAACAGCTCCACAACCAGGCAAAAAGGCAAGTAGCTAAAAACAAAAAATATTATTACCTAAGACTTCAAACAAATTATAAGCAGAATCCCAAAACATTCTGGTCTTCTATAACATTATTACTAATCCCAGGCACAGAAAGCAACCCAAGTCCACACCCTGACAAAAATCCAGAACAAATAGCTAGTCTCTTTAACTCACACTTCACAAATTCCATAGCAAACATCACTGCTAATTTTTCACAACCACACTTTAACACAAATAATACAGACAAAACCATTATATCCCTGTCCCTTTCCTCTACAATACAGCTGTACTTCACTCCAATAATCCAACAGACACCCCACCACTCACATTCTCACAAAATCCCATTCCAACCTCTACAATAAAAAGACTACTACTCAAACTAAACTCTACCTGTAATGCAACAGATAATCTACCCACAGAACTTCCAAAACTCACTGCAGAAGCCATTACCTACCCTACTAGTATACTCATTAACAGATCCATCCAAGAATCATATGTGCCCAAAATTTGGAAAAAAGCCTCTATTCTGCCCCTTCACAAAGGCGGAAACTCAACTGATACCTTAAACTATCATCCCATAGCCATTTTGCCCCCTATTTCAAAGCTTCTTGAAAAATGAGTACACACACGTCTACACTTCCTCCTTGATAACCAAATCCTATCTACTACTCAACATGGATTCATACCAGGTCATAGTACCACAACCACTTTAATATCCTTCTTAGACACAGTCAACAAAGCCAGAGACTCTGGCAACATTATCTCAATTCTATTTCTTGATTTTTCTAAAGCTTTTGATACTGTCTCTTACTCACTTCTTCTTCCTCATCTCTCAAATACTGGTCCCACACCCCCTTCTCTTAGCTGGTTCTCTAGTTACCTATCATAGACAGCAAGCAGTTAAATGGCAAAACTCCCATTCTCCTCATCTTCACATCTCTACTGGTGTTCCCCAAGGCTCTATATTAGGACCACTCCTATTTAGCATCTTTATTAACAATCTTCAGTCCTCACTCAGCCAAGAGCCATTCATACAATACACAAATGATTCTACCATAATATGTTCTGTGGATTCTACGTCAGATCTATTACAAATTACCCAATCAGCTTTTACTTCCATAGAGACTTGGTTACATAATAATAATCTCTCTCATAATCCTAACAAGACAAAACTTATCTTATTTACCCTCAAGAAAAATATGCCCATAAACAAAGCTCAATTCACTACACTTTCTCAGAGCAACATATCCATAGAAGTTGTTAGTCACACTAAGCTGCTAGGAGTAATAATTGATGAAAGTCTAAAATTTGACCTGCATGTAAAAAACAGCATGAACAAAACCCACCAAAAGCTAGGTATTCTTTACAGGCAAAAATATTTCCTTAGTCTCCCCACTAAACAATTACTAGCTACCACCTATCTGCTTCCTTCTCTCATCTATGGATCTTGCTTACTCACTAATCTGCTATCCTCTCTAAAATCAAAGCTGGAAACCTGTTATAACAAAATCACCAAATTTGCAACAAATGCCAGACATTCTACACACCACTGCACATCTCTGCTATCACAATAAACCGTCTGGAACTTCCACATTATCTTACCTACCTTCAGTTAACTACTGCACACAAAATAATTTGCAAACCATCAGCCTATTCTGCTCTTAGTTCTTTGCTTTCCCACTATCTTCCTAATAAGTCTCTTAGATCCGATAAACAACACATTTTGCATGTCTACAAGCCTAAAATGCCTGCAGGTCAACTTCTTTACTTATGTATGGTAGCCAGAGTCTGGAATGCCATACCATTATCAAACAGAAACATTCAGAGTCAAGCTTCATTCAAAACTTCTTTGCAAGAATACCTCTTTACTAACTGAATCTTAACAGAATCATTTACATAATGTACCTGTTTTATTTTTATTGTCTTTGTTATTATTTAAAGATTGCATTTATTGTACTCTCTACAAAATTTCATTCTCTGCTTTAACTTATTACTAATATCTTCCCCGTGAATATTTACTGTAAATTGTGTACATTTTTTCATATTGTTAAATGGGTTGTCTTTTTTGGAGCTTTTTTCCCCAGGCCTGCACTGAAAATGGGCTCTCAATTGCCTGGTGGACTAGCCCAGTAAACAAATGATAACAAACAAACAAATAAATAACTATTTATAGATATATATATAAATAAATATAAATAAAACTATTTCTAAAAGACCAGCCACAGTGGAAAGTTTAGATATATTTAATAGTAAATACTAAAATAGAAAACATGGAAATACTGAATATCTATTTACAGTAAACACCAGAATTTCAATTCACAGGAAATATAAAAAAAACACAGATGTAAAGACTCAGACAGATAAACAGTATTTAACTAATCTCATTATATTTTCTAACTAACTGAATTGCTGTTCCCTAGTTATGCTACTTACAAAGGTGAGGCAAAATAAAGTGGATAAGTGCTTTTGTTGTTAGGTTCGCAAAAACAGAGTGCTGAATGTTACTATCACACCTCTCACTAATATCTAAAATAATTTTAGTGTTGGCTATAGAATGATATCACATCTGGTCACCTGATTCTGTGGTTCCCACACATCCCCCTTGACTAGAAGCTAAACCAGGATCTAGCACAGATGTGCCACAATACATACCTAGAGCTTTGCTAAGACATCTGGAGACTGTAAAGCAATTACAATACTTTCATCCTTCCTGGATAGACTAACCAGCCATTCTCTGACACCCTAAGGTAGCAATTACTTCACCACTAAGAACAATAAGAGCCCAGGCCTTTCTCAGACATTGTATCTCATTCTGCATTCAAACCTGTGAGATACAATCTTTATGGCCTAAAGCAAGTAATTTATTTTCTGGCTATTTTTCTTAAGGTAAGCTGAGCTGAGCTTAACCCCTTCCCTTCCAGCACCCTCTGTTAACACATATACATTTCCTCAGTTACAACAGTACAGTCTGCTATAACTGTATATTTCTTTTCTGTACAGCAGGACCCACTGTTGATACATTTAACACAAGCAACTTTACAAATACATTTTTAACACAAGCATCTGTATGAATCAGTTTGATATTCAAATGACAAAAAATTATTTACAAAACTCCAATAAATAAATAAATAGAACTATTACTAAAAAACAGCCACAATGGAAAGTTTATATATATTTAATATTAAATAATAAAATAAAAAATATGAAAATACTGGATGCATCTATGTTTTATGTTTGATATCCCCTGATACCTTTCCTTTGCCTTTTTTCCTTTCACAATCATTCCTTTCTTACCAATCCCACCAATCCATGTGCTTTAGATATTTGAAATTGGGATATTTACCCCAACCTCCCCAAAAAAATTCTCCTGCCTTCCCCTACTTGCCATACCTTATGGTTACCCTTGTATCCTTTCCTATGCTTGTTATATTCCCCTTTCTTCTTTCCTATCTCTCCCCTCTCCATCATTTCAGTGATGACTTTAGGTTGGCGCTTTACTGTGCTGACCCTCTATAGGTTATCTGAATGGCAATTATGCAGCAGTTCACTGCACAGATGGATACATATGGTCTGCACTGTGCAAACCTGTCTTGGCAGTGACATCCACCACGTCGGTTACATACCTTTTTATAGTGCTGTCAACTGTGACAACTTAGTAATGCTCCTCTCTGTAATGTAGCAGCAGTCCTTTCCATGCTATATCAGCATCATGTCCACCCTGATTCATATCTAATTAACTTTGGGCATTGTCACACTATTTGCTTTATGATATTTAGCATTGCACAGGTGTGCAGCACTTGCTATGGATTCCATTATAGCAGTGCATTAAATACTGTAAATGATAAGATTGAAATAACAGTATTCCATTACCGCTGCATCATGTTTCGACCAATTTACTTCCCCTTGCAAAACATATTGTGACTATAAACCCATCCATTCTACCCACAATGAATCCTTGCCCCATTAGTAAATATACCAAACTGTCTCTTGATCAAATGAATAGCTACTCAGATCATATGCTTAATGACTGACCAACTACAATTTGCTACCCAGTGGTAAGCATTTAAAAGTTGTCTCAATCAACTAGATTATTCACTCTCAAACCACAAATGGGAGATGCTGAGAGAAAAACATACAAAGTTTACCAGCAGCATGTTATGAGATTGTATGTTTAGCACGTACCAGAGAAAGTAGTCAGAAGCAAGTACTGCTAGAAAAAAACATAAGCTGAAAACAAAAAAACACATAGACGTACATATATACATACATACATACATACATACATGCAAGCATGCCCATGCACACACACACCAGCTCTGCAAAAATGTTTCAAATAATACAATGTGCATTAGTGAATTGATAGAAATTATAGCATTTAATTATAGTCATCAGACACACACACACACACACACACACACACACACACACACACACACACACACACACACACAAACATGCACATACACACACATACACATTCACATTCACACATGCACACAAACATGCACCCCCCCCACACACACACACACACCTTCCATACCTCTATTCCTTACCTGCTATTGTACTCTTATGCTCCAAAACAGTGTGATAACATGTGAGGTGAATGAACTGACCAGAAAAGATCATGGTTGCAGGCACTCTTCTGTTTACCATCCTACAGAAAACTAAAAAAGAAGCTGTTCAGTAAATGACACTGGCTTTAGAAATAACTTGATGGACCTGTGCACAAACTGTTGACTAATAATAAGATACAGTTAATTTGTACTCTATTAGAAATCATTTAGAAAATAATATTGTTATGGTCCAAGAACAGTTTTTCCTGCAAAAAGTTGGCGTTGGGAAGAGCAAAATGTTTTGTCCGCTACTAATCCATTCTTTGGACAAATACTGTGGTACGTTAGATTTGTAGATGACGTTTTTATGTTATGGAAAGGCTCTGGATCTGATTTAGACCAATTTCTGGACTATTTGCATTCAGCAACTGATTTTTTAAGGTTTACACACCAGAGTTCAGCCACTGATATAAGTTTTCTTGATGTAAAGATCAGTAAATCTGACTTGAATAATCTCCGTAGTACTATATACCATAAACCTACTAGGAAGAACACATTGTTGCATAAATCTAGTATGCACCCTAGACACATTCCTAGGAATGTGCTAAGAGGGCAAGTCTTTAGGACACTCAGGCTACATAGTAGCGATAAAGATGCAGTAGCTGCATTGAATGATTTGAAAACTGAGTTTCTGGCTAGGGGATATTCCAATGCAGATATTGATAATACAATATATGATGCCTGGAAGCTTAGAGATACTAGGTGCAGACCTTATTATAACCACAACAGAGCCATTGCAGATGCAACACATAGTGCCACAGATGGGAATGATTTTAGAGTGGTTCTTCAGTTTTCCAGCAATATTAATCAATATGTGGATGTTGTCAAGAAATACTGGTATCTTTTACAAGAAGTTCCTAGCCTTGTAGACAAGGTTGAACTGACTCCACACTTTAGTTTTAAGAATAGTAAGTCACTTAAACAACATCTTTGTCATGGGAAAACACGCAAAAAGTTAACTTATTCTGCTCGCTGTGGAACCTTTCCGTGCAGGCACTGTAGTGCCTGCCAGTTTATCTATAGCAAAAATATCTATATGCATCCTACCAGGCATTTTTCGTTATACTCTAATCAATACTCAGATTGCAGAACAACTGATGTTGTCTATTTTTGTTTTTGTCAACAATGCCATGCCTATTATGTAGGCAAAACGAATAGAATGTTGAAAGATCGTATTTTAGAACATGTGAGAGATATTACCAACTGTAAACAGTCTAGTGCTTTGGCCTGTCACGTTATGTCTAATGATCGCTCACATTCTTTTAAATTCTTGGTTTTGCAACATATTTATACGAACCCTAGGGGTGGTGACATAGAGAATATAACAGAGGGGTATGAGCAAAAATGGATATTGAAGCTTAATGCTGAGAAGTTTCCTGGATTGAATGCTGCCACTACCTTGGTCCCCTTTTTAAAGGCTCGACCACTTATGCACTGATTTTAAGATCTTTTAGCAGACATTTTAAATGTTTTTAGGCTTTCATATGTCTTACTTTTTTATATTGTCTTTGTTTTAATTTATATGTGTATGTATATGGTCTACTACACTATATATATATATATATATATATATATATATATATATATATATATATATATAGTGTGTTTATATATGTTTTAGTTTTTCAGTAAGTGTGTGTTACATAATATGTATAGTACTCTCATTGTAGGATTCACTGTGGTAAGCCTTCCTTGATTATTGATTCTGTACAGCTTGCTAGCTTTAATTAGTCAACTGAGTAATGGATATTTGACTATTTAAATAGAGTGTTAGCTTTTTACTGTTGTCTGATGAAGCAACTTTATGTTGGGAAAGCGCTCACCATTTTCTGTTTTTTGTTTTTGTCTACCAATAAACGTTTATAGTGTGTTAGCTAGGTGCATTTTCTTCTATTTTGTCTGTTTTTTTCTGCACCTTGCTTTTACCCACGACCATTTTTGTTTTTACATAACTTGATGGACCTAGTTGGGGCACACAAAACTGCACCTCTGCTGTAACTATTTGGAAATATTTACATAGTGTACTGCGAAGCTAAGGTGTGACTAGCTGCATAGGTCTCAAGCAACTGATAAGTGCCAAGAAGACAATGGAAAATGGTATGGGAAAAGAAATGCTGTCAACAGATTTTCTTTGGAAGCTGTAATTAAACTAATGGAAAAAGACAAACAAGTTACTGATTGTTGGAGATCAAAAGTTAGGATTAAAAGATATGTATTGCTAGAGTTGCTTGTGAGTAGATGCATGAGGCATACAGGAACAGTGTGGAAGGACAGAGAATATTTGAGTGCTTTTTGTTATATTTTCAAATATGAACATTTTTATGTTGCACTTACAGAACACAAGCTAAACAATGTATATAGCTTAGTTAGAGATCTGAAAGTGTAGTATATGAAGTAAAATGGGCATATATGTTGTTGATGTACATACTAATCTCAGGAGTCAAGGGAACTCTCCTCTTATAGGTTCATAGGTAAGTACTAGGCAATCAGTCTGCAGACCATTACAAGCCTAGCTAAAAAAACATATTCAAAGGTTACCTCTAGCTTCAAGGAGGGCAACACAAGATAGACAAGGGGAAAATTTAAGGCTGTCCATCCAACTATCTAGATTAACCTTGAAGGTGGCAAGAGTGCTGTTCTGCTTGGCATGTAGTAGAAATTTGTTCCAGAAATGAGGGATATGGAATCTATCATATCAACCTGTATTACATATCTGCTAATGAAGGTTTAGTTCCTTTAACCAAGTATTTGAGATGCCATTAGCTTTGCAAAGGAACAAGAGGTCAAAAAGGGTTGTGATTTTTTATGGCTCAAAAGGCTAACCATATATCTCAACAGTGGAGTCTTTAACAGGCTGAGTACATAGAGAGGGCTGACAGCCTCTCCTGATAACTTAAGATTTTTGAGACCACCTTTTCTTATTATTTATGAATCTTTGAGGTCCCTTAAGTTGTATGATATGTTTAGACAAACACATGCAAAAAGGTGCATTATATTCAATAATTGGTCTGATGAGATATGAGTAAAGGGAATTAAGACTTCTTTGGATGTAGTAGAGATGCTCTTAGAAATTAGATGAGCCAGATAAAAGGCCTTCTGAACTACTCTGGAGGCATGCTGGTAAAATGATAAGGAATTTTCAATATGAGACCCTAAATCACTAACAACAGTGTCTGATTTGAGGGGTGCATCACTTATATGGTAAGCAAAACTGTTTTGTTTACTGAAGTGAACTATGCTACATTTTTTTACATTTAATTTGAGATCGCTGTCCTTGCAGCAGTTGTTAATGCTGTCTAACCTATGTTGGAGCAATTGCAAGCTAGTTAAAGATCGAATAACAACACCAACTTTTCAGTCATCTACAAACTTTGTTAGCCATAAGCCGGGACTGCGGCCTGAAGGTCTGAGAAATAAATGCCAAATGCCAAATAGGACAGGCCCAAAACTGAGCCCTGTGGTACACCACTGGTAACTTTTTTGGTTTCAGATGTGGCCCCTGACAATTAGTTAGCTACACATCACACAATACAAAGATTCATATTCAGATGGATATCCTCTTGAAGGTTACATGACAACTCAGATTTCAACCGAGTGTGCTTGTGTAGGAAGTAGTGAGTTAAAACAAACTCCCCTTTCCCCTTTTATTCAGAGTAGGTGGATTATGGACTCTCCATTCACTTCAGTGATAATTTTGATAGCTGATGCGGCACCAACATTTCAAATTTTTCAATTACAGGTACACAACACTTGAAATAACAATCAAAAACCATGTGACAAACTTTATTGTTTCTGAAGTTAACTGATACAGAAAGTGCAGATATGATCAGGCCACCAAAAGCAATTCTCATGTGGCATAAAACTCAAGACATGATTTTTATCAGGTAATAGTCTACACTTGGTCGACATATAGGTCAAGAGATTTTTGGAGTAATGGGAATTAGAAGACCACCACTGAATGGTCAATTAGAAAGAAGAGGAGACTATAAATAATTTAATGAACAGTAACATAAATGGACTGTTAATTAGCATTAATGTAATTAAGCAATAACCCACGTCTGGGTGTGGGTAAAGCTAGATTTACCCATGGTTAGTGTGGTTTGGTCACGAGGCAAAGCCTGAGTGGCCAAACAAAGACAACCATGTGTAAATCTAGCATTACCCACACCCAGACATTGGTTATTGCTATCATACAATGACATTATTTAAGGAAAGAAAATACTTACTTTCTTAAATAATGTCCTTGAATAATGGTGCCGTGCTGTCCTTCCGCTTCTGGCTATCTCCTCCTTGCCCTATCTGATGTAACACGGATGCATTTGGAACTTGCATTTCCATGTATAGCCTACTGGCCTGGGAAAGTAAGCAACATCAGTGCTTGGGAAAGTAAGCAACGAAGAAAAGAAGATCTCCGTTGCTATGCTTCTTTTCTTTTGAAAAAAAATCCTTAAAATTAAAGAATATATCAACGGAAAAAGTCTGGGCGACCGGACCTTTTTCCGTTGTATATTCTCAATGGGCACGCTGGTTGGGCTGGCCAATCGGCATGCTCGTTTTACGATGTTAATGACCAGTTATTGTATAATATAGAAATATTACACATCATGGTGTTGTTCTGTTACCTTACGTGTCATACATTACAGGAAAAATTCCTATGCCTTGTCCTATGATTGTTTGAACCTGAAAAAATAAAGTAAATTTCAAGATCTCTATGTCTTAAATTGAAAGAAAGAGGTAAGGTGGGAATTCTGCAGAGTTTCACTGAGAAATGACCAGAAACAGTTGTTTCACATCTAAGTGACCAATGAAGGTAATTTGTTTTTGTACTACAGATGGCAGAAAAATATAACAATTCAAAGAAGTGAGTTTAATTGGGTGCACTTAGAGCAGAACAGGTATGCTGAAACTACTGTCGTGTGACTGTATAGTTACTGTACACAATTTAGGGGAGCTGTGGGGGGAGCCCCCGATATAAAGGGTATGGGGAAACTTGTCCCTTGCAAGCATTTTTTGTTCAATGTTCGCTAAATGTAATTTTCAGTATGTTTCAGTTTGTCAGCATTCTCTGTAATTAACATTGGCAAGTGAACATGATTCTGATGGCAGCTTGATAAGGACATGAATGTATTTCAAATAAGCTTTTTTGCAGATTCTTCTAGAAGTGATAAAGCATGTAAAGAAAAGCAAGGTAGATATCCAAGGAGGTGTTCCAAGAGACAGTTCCTAAGCTCGCTCTAAGACCTAAACATTCATTCAAACTGTTGAAAGAGTTACCTAAATTTAGATCCTGCATATATTGTTGTCATGTGCTAAGACTGTATAATAAATTTTGTCCCTAAATGTCTTTAGATTTGGATGAGTGCTTAGAAAGTCAGTTTTTATATTTTTTTATTGGCATTCCAAGAAGCAAGTGAAGTTTCAGAAGATAAAAAAAAAGTTTGTTTGTGTCTTTCGGCTTTTCCTGGTTAGGGGTCGCCACAGCAGAACTCCGGTCTGCTAATGATTGGCAGTAGAGTTTTACGTGCTGGCTTGCCGGGCCTAATGCACAACCTTCAACGACGTAACGCCCGTTCACTCATGTCGCCACACAGAAGACGCTCTAACTGAGAATGGAATGGGCAACGTCTAACTGTGAGGCGACAACGCTATCGCAGCACCACCACAAAGTAAGTAAGTAAATAAACCACCAATGCACACCAAGTGGAAGTCAACAGGTATTCAAGCCTTCTCATAAGCAAAACTGATACCAATACACAAAATGAGATGAGCAAACAATACATTTCATTGCATGCACAACCTTACATTAAATGGCAAAAAGCACTCTGTAAAATAATTTAGCTGCTTTCAGTTATACATCACCTCATCTCCCCTCCTTGTAATATGACAGAAATCCCTCACCTTCTGCCAATCTCTTTTTATTTTGATTTCCCTTCTCCAGCTTCTTGGGCAGACAGTATTCTGTGATAGGTTCTGATGTTTTTTACTGCTATCATCTCCTTTTTCCATGAAATAATTCCTTTCCAGGCTTTAATTATAAGACTCTTAACCCAATCACCTAAAGCAATAATTATCTATTTTTCCATCATACTCCAACCTTCCCTTATCTGTCCTAAGCCTAGAATATGAAATTCTCATGACCTAGGGACAGTTTCCCCAAAATTCTTTTCCCACTCAAAAACTGAATCTTTCCCACATCCATAGATACCTCTACAATTCCAGAACATATAAATGTTACCTGCTGCTGGTTGCTCACATCACCAACATCTCCTTTCTGCAAACCTTCATCAGTTTGCATTGGGGTTCAGAACCATCTATGGAACCATCTCATGTGGTGGTCCCATATCACAGGCAGGATCTGTAACTTGGCTCCCATACTTAAACATTTTGACCAATTATACTGAGGCAAATTAATGCCCTCCTTCTCCTCCCATCTTCTATGTAGTCTCTCTGTTTCCCAATCATAGCTTGCTGCATGTTAACTTCTCTCCTTCTCCATCATTCTAAGTAATTCCCCTTGTGTCCATTAGAATGCTAACCCCCTACTGTACTTTGGCCTCTACCTAATGTCTTAATCCAGGTTAAAACAGCTTAAAGCCCTCCCAACTAAAGAAAACTGGATAACCCTCCTCAATATACTGTAGAAAGGACCCACTATATACAATTATTTTGTATCTCCACTCTTTTCAATGTACTGGCTGGCCTGAAATCTTTATATTGTAATTGTCCCATAGACCTACATAAATTAATCCCAGAACCTCTTCATGAGTAACTTTTAAAAACTCTTGTAAGCTTCACCAGCACCTCATTCACTAGGCACTTCCCCTGTGTCTCTATTGTCTCCATCTTTAAACAGTTTATACATCCAGAATGGTTGACTGCTCCAGTAGAGGAAAGTTCATACATCTCAAAGTCTGGCATGCCTCAGCTCATGTAAGAAGGCAAGAAAGACAAACCAAGAACCATGAACTAGTTTTGAAGAACTCCAAGGCACTCGCAACAGGTTCCATGAAAATGTATTTAATGTAAGAGTAGAAAAACAAGTACAAACTCAGAATGATAAGTGCTTTCATCCTGTCTTCCACAAAACTTCATCAGATAAAACTTTCATATTCACTACAAAGTTTTAAATACACAGCTTTAGGTCACATGGTTCTTTTTAACTAATTGACTAATCAGGGAATATTCCATTCATAAAACCTAGTAATAAATCATTGAATAAAAGTGTTCTCCATAAAAACATCACACAAAAAACAATAGTAAAAAATAATAATAAAACAATGGACAAAGAATATAACTCAATTAATGAACCCTGCCACAAGCATTAAAAGAACAGGTGTATTTACCTGGAAAGAGCTTTTAATCTCGGAATGCAAGCAATCAAACAGTGTTCATTGAGACCTGGCCAACTGTTCATGTTTAACAATAATTGCCAGTACAACTCTTTTCTTTCAAGGTGGATTGCCCAAGGCCCTCCCCTACAGTTCATGTTCACCTTTTCTAAAACTGCAAATTTAAATTGATGAGTCTGATTGCTCAAAATGGGTTTAGCTAGTGCATCCATGTTATTGCCTTTTTTAATATCATATAAATGTTTGTAAATCTGTTCTTTTAATACCCACTCCATCTTACCAATGTAAAAGGCATCACATTATTGACAGAGGGCTACATACACTATACCTTTAATTAGGCAGTCACATTTTCCTGGCATTTCAAAATATTCACCTGTATAAATATGTTTACAAAAGTGGCAGTCCACATTTTTGCATTCTTTTAGCTGTGCTTACCAAAAAAGTATTATTATGTAAAGGCCTCTCTAATATATTCTTTAACATGACCTTTTTCTATACACAATACATGATTGTTCACCAATTTTGCTGCTTAGGTCTAAATCATCCTTTAAAATATCCCAGTTCTTATACATTATCCGTCGTATCATCCCACTTCTAAATTAAACGTAGTCACACAGAAGTGCCTAAAAGACCCTTGTTCAACATCCTTTCTAGTGCTTAGTGTTACCATATTATTTCCTTGCTTTAAAATTGGGTTAAAATGCGTATTTTCCCTTTTATATACAACTTCATTTCTCAAGCTGTTAATCATATAAATTGGGTAACCCCTTTTGAAAAACATAGTACTTAGGTTTTCACATTCCAACAGAAAATCCACATCCCTAGTTGCCATTCTAGCAGCACACACACAAACTACCCTTTTACTCCTGATTTTTCTGTGACAGGGGGTGTGCACTCGTATAATGTAACAATGTATTAGACTAAGTGGGTTTCCTACATATTTGTATAATATATGTATTACTTATTAAATATTTTCTAATTAGGATGTCAAGGTAAGGGATTCTAATCACTTTTACTTTTGAAATGAATTTTAAAAAATGTACTATAATTAATATATTCGAAGAACTCATTCAATTTCTCCTCCCCTTCCTTCCATACCATAAATATATCATCCAGATGGCATGTGTAAATTCTAAAGGAGTCTTTAAAGTTTTCACAGAACCTGTTGTGAGTGCCTTGGAGTTCTTCAAAACTATTTCATGCCTCAGCTATTCCCCACCTCCCCTCCCTGTGAAGTCATAAATGACCTTTGGCTATTCGAGGTCCTTTTCCATTCCAGATAAATTTAGCACTGCCACTCTGAATCCTTGAAAGCCATTCTCCATTCATGGGTTGCAAGTGAAATGAGATGTAAATAACCCTGGGCAACACTATCATTTGAATCAGATGAACTCTCCCGGTTAGCAAAAAAAAAAAACTTTATTGGACCAATTAGCCAACAGGATAGTTATCAATTAGAATAGAAGGTTATAATTGTCCTCAACAAACAATTGTAGATTATCAGGTCTTAATAGCCCCAAATATTTAGTGGATGCTCTTCTAGCTATCTTGTGCTCCTCTATTAAGTTGGTGGTGATTCACACCCTGATTTGCACTATTTTGGCCAAATTGTATTCCAACTCCAAAATGGGTTGAAAAATATTGATGACTTCTGGCATGATGACATCAAGTCTGTCTGTCACAACCATACAATCATCTGTAAACAGACCAAAGTACTTCCACTTATAGGGAACTTTCTGCATCAACCTACTTATTCTTTGTAGCAATGTTTCAGGTCTATATTAAATTATTGAAAGCTCCTGTGAACAAACGGCATTTCATCGAAAATGCTGTTCATCAATTTCTGCTCTTGTGGGGGCTGCACCCCCCCCTCCACTAATTATATATACCAACTCCAAGATCGCACTACAGTGAGGAAAGGGCAAATTTCCTGAGCCTCCCTGTATCATGATCTCACTATGAATAGTTAGGTGAATGGCATGTTTGATGTAAGAGCACCAAAAATGCCATTTGCTGAACAGTCTTTTTGATAATTTAATAGGGACCGCAGTGTTACCATAACTTAAATGAAAAGGACTGGGGATAAAGGGTTTCCATGGTTGGTACTTCTGTTCACCTATATATCCTGAGAAAGGTGTCCATTAATTAGTTGTTGGATTTTAGTTGTCCTATATAGGGCTTTGACCCAATTTAAATATTTGTTATATGTCCCATCTTCCAGGACTTGAAACAAAAAACTCCATTCTCGGTAGTTGAATGCCTTTCTGATGTCAAAGAAAATTACCCCTGCATTAGGCTACCTCTTTTGCCTAGCATCAGTCATAAGATATATTAATTAATTAATCAACTGTACTCATCCAAGTGCCATTTGAGAAATCACCTCTGAATGGGTTGTACCAGTCTATCTAAACATTTATAAAACCTTTATGCTAAAATAGACACTAAAATGTTTGCACCCACATGAATCAATGTGAAAGGTCTATAATTACCAGGAAATCTTGGGTATGAATCACGTTTCAATAGAAACACTACTACCTCACTTGTAAACAAATCAGGCAACTTGCCTATGTCTGTACCTGAAGTACAGATCTGAGCTAAGTAAAGGACCAGTTCCTCCTGAAACATGTTATAAAATTCCACAGGCATGCCATCATTACTTGGTGATTTCCCTTTCTTGAGTCTCTTTAAAGTTTCCAATATCTCCAGGGAGAAACATCTTTACCTAACCCCATTTGCTCATCTTCCGATAATTTATGCCCTACCCACATAAAAGATTCTGATTCTGATCCCCAAAACTTGATTTCTTTTTAATATTAGAGGCATATAAAGAACTGAAGATTTCTGAAAATATATAATGGGTCTCCTGTTGAGAAAAGGTAGGAAGGTCCAAAATATCCATAGCAGATACGATAAGCCTCTCTGATTGCTTCTCTTTGATTTTGGCCACCAATCAATTGCTAGATTTGTCTACTCTGCACCACCAAACTAACAAGCTGCCTTTAGAGTAAAGTACTCTCACACTCCTCAGTATGAGTCTGCAATACTACAATACATTGTAGAATATCCTTATGAATTTCCTCATTAGTAGTTTTTTTGTCCATCTCCCTCTGCAGTATCCTAATTTCCTGCTATCTTTATTATGCTTCCAATGTCCTTCAATACTCAAGAAGTGCTGCCTGATTGCACACTTTATGATATCGCACCAGTTGTGAGGTGCCAGCAAGTAGGCTGTACCCCCAATTCTTATCTAAAATCTCTGATAATAGTTTTTACCCCTAGAATGCTTATCAAATCTAATCCAACACTATGGTTTCCATCTCCATCTTAATAATCTGCAGGCCTCCACATTTATTCTTATAGATAGTATCACATGTACATTGTCTGAGAGACATATTTCCTCAATACCAGCTTCCTCTACCTGTTCTAACTCTATACCTCTTATCAAAAATCTGTCTAATCTACTGGCTGGTTTATTTTCATATCTTGAAATGGTAAAATAGGTTGAATTAGGGTGAGGCATTCTCCAAATTTTCTCCCCTTTGTTCTTTATGAAAACAGTGAATCAATACTTGCCTCACTTTGACATTTCTTTCTTTATTACTGTATTTCCTGTCTAACTTCCAATCTACCACCAAGTTGAAGTATTCCACTCCCCATCACTTCCTTCTCATAATGAGGCAGTATTCTTTATCATTTATCATAAAAGCCCTTGAAGAATTCAGGGGAGTCCTTGTTAGGAGCATATAATGACCCTATCTTCCATTCCTGCCTTTTTAAGTCCATTTCCAAAACTACCCATCTCCATAGCTCTCAAATATGCAAATTTCCAGAGAACACTTGTTTTAAATCTTAAATAAGATTTAATCCCTAATTGACCCATTTGGGTACTTGTGCATCCAAGATTTGCAGTAAAGTGACCTCTGTTTTGGTTGTGGATCTCTCAACCAATCAGAGTGTTGCTTTCCTTCGTCTAATTTTCATGCGGGACTGGACATTGTCTTGCTTTCTTGTCATTTTGTTTACTGCTTAATGTGCAGCAGCAGACTTTTTATGGCTTTTGTTTTCAATTAGGTTCACTTAGTCCGCATATTAAGTGCTGTAGAAGTGAGAGTTGCTTGTTTTTAGTTGACCATCTCTACCTGGAAGGAAAAGGACTGTACTCATCGAGAGTCTGGACAAAGACTACATACTCAATGAGGGACGGCAAGCAAGATCAAGCCTTGAAGACTTCTACTGTGATAAAACTTGAGAACTATGAAACCAGTTTTGGACTGTTAGTGATGGAGAGCGAATTTGGATTTTGGAGCTGAGAGTGCCACTGCCATTACTAAACTTTGGAGGAAACATGGGTTGCAGTTCAAAGAAGAACTACGGAAGGAATTATTCACAGGAGGTCTGAGGTTACTTGTGCAATTCTACTACAATAAGGAAGAGAAGGACTTGTGGATGTGCTTTAGACTGGATTTTTACTTTACACTTTACCCTACATAAAGGTAAGTGGGTCCCTATTAAATTATCAAATGTTTCAAAGTTCAAATGTCATATGGTCGACACCATATGATCAAACTTTGAAAAGTTCAAAGATGAACAGCAACGGCTCCGTACTTGCAGAATGGGAAAATTTCCCTTTTCTGCACTGAAATGTGGTCTTGGAGTTGGTATATTTAAGTAGGGGGAGTGTGGTGGGTGCAGGGGGGCTTGCCCCCCTGCTCAGTGTTAAGGTAATTGTGTTTTTTTTTTTTACATTTTTATTATATATTCAAAGATTCAAGTTTTGCTCATATGTTGTCGAACATATGAAGTTCGAAATTTTGAAACTTCTAATATATAATATAGACCCAAAGTAAGTAACTTGGGTGTTAGTTAGCCACACAGTCTCTGAATCAACAACACACTTTTTTCTCTAAAAAGCAATAGAAAAAGTACCAATGCAATTTTGTTTATTAAAATTTTTAATTTCTAATGTCTAGTTAACATTTTGTTTATGGCTATAGCTAACTCATTTATATATTTTAAAGGAATTTAAAAACATGCACCATGTAGGGTTGCTGATGAGTGTCAGAGCAAATCGGCTACTAAGTTTTATCTTTAATTTATATTGTTGCTAGAGCATTAAAGTAAGTATAGAAGCCATCTATATCAGATAAATTAATCCTCACTATTTATTTATTTTTATGTATTTTACATTTGTTTATCAGGCAAGTCCGAATGGGCCAGAAAGTGGCTATTTTCAGTGAATGCTCAGGGAGTAAAGCTCCACAATTACAATCTTTCAAACATCAGTTACAGATATTTTAAATCACAAAGTATCATGTTACACTATAAACATAACAGTGAAAAAAATTTTATAATTAGAAAAATAATGAACATATGTTTCATACTAGAGTTCACTTTTGGCTGTGAGAAAGGGATAGGTTTTGGACAGGCAAGCTCTAGCCACCACAATGGGCCTAGACAGCCATAAATTTACACAGACTGCAGAGAGGAAAATTCTGAGCATATCAAAACAATCCTTTCTTGGTTTGTGATTTGTTGTGGAGTTGACTGGTAAGAGAAGTTTTATTTATTTTTACTGTTAAAAGGAGGTGCAACTGTGAGCTATAGTGAGCAGAAGCTACTGCACGCGTAAAAAATTACAACTTCTGGCTGGCTGGTAGAACTTGTATGGTCAGAACAACTTTACTGTATTTTATTATTTAGTTGGATATTGCTGGTATAATTTTTGCCCTAGAAGTTGATTTAAGTTCCCTGGGATTCTTTGCTACTGACTTTATATAATTTTTTTCCTTTGCAATATTTTATTCAAGTAAAGCTGAATATGGATTCCTTAAATGAGTATGCAATTAATGATTTGCTAATGCACAAGTATCTTGTACAGTGTAATAAATGCTATGCATATTTAAAGGTAACAGCTGATAACACAGGTGATCTTTACTCCTCGTGTCAAAAGTTGGATGATTTGCTTACCATTGTTAAAGCAAATCTCGACTTAATGATGATGATTGCACATGTGCGATTGGCATGGCTTGGAGAGCTGTTGTATCATATATTAATGACTGGACTGATGAACTAAATAATGTTAGGCATAGAACAAATAGAACAGATTTAGGAAATGATGCATCTATTTTCTGCAAAGAACATTCAACCCCTATGAAACATGATGATGCCCCTGAGAACTATGGAATTGTGGATGCAAGTACTCAGCAATCTGAGGATCCAGTTTGTTTAGAAGGAAACAAAAAAAGAAAGAAAGGAAGAAGTTCTCAACAAATAACAAAGAAGAAAAATAAACTGACTAATGACTGTAAAGGAAAGAGAATACGTAGTAAAAAGGATTCTGCTTTGTTATGTAACACACTGGTGGCAGGGAATGAAGATATCTGTCTATCAGAAAACCCTCAGTCTATAGAAAAAGGCATCACCTTTCCAATGGAAAAGGTATAAAAAGGAGGCAAGGGGCAGGTGAAAAGGAAGAAATCAAAACTGAACGTGGAAGGATTGAAAAACATTACTGTAAGAAAAAAGAAGAGAAAGACAGATGTTGACTACATGGCTCAAGCTGTGGATTTACAATGCCAGCTGGATGAGAATTTAATACGCAATGAAAACAGTGGAATTAATGACTAATAGTGATGAAGATCTATCCTTCGTAACAATTGATAGAGCTGAAATGACTGTATTAGAAGCTGAAGATTCTCCAGAGATGGTCAGCAAAGATATTCTTGTAATTGGAGATTCAGTTATTAGAGGAACTGATACTTTTATATGCAGAGATGATAATGAACATCGAGTAGTGTTATACTTGCCAGGAGCAAAAATAGAAGATGTGAAACAAGCCTTGGAACACCTTAATGTAAAGGAAGTATGGATCTGTTTTTATTCATGTTGGTACAAATGATATCACCAACAAAGATTCTCTGACTGTTAGTTGGGAACTGACAGCTCTCCTAAATAGTATAGCTTGTACTGGTTTTAAGACATATTTTTCACAAATCACCTATAGAAAGTGGTGGTGCTGTGGTAGCATTGTCGCCTTGCAGTTAGACGCTGCCCGTTCGATTCTCAGTTAGACCATCTTCTGTGTGGCGACATGCGTGAACGGGCGTTCCTTCATTGAAGGTTGTGCGTTAGGCCCGGCAAGCCAGCATGTAAAACACTACTGCCAATTATTAGCAGACCGGAGTTCTGCTGTGGCGACCCCTAACCGGGAAAAGCCGAAAGACACAAACCTATAGAAAGGATAGTCAGGTCACTGTGAATGAAAAGATTTTTTGGATAAACACCTACATGGAAAAAATGTCCTGTTTTAAAAAATGGAAATGTGTAGAGCATCCAAGCCTTCTTTTGGACACACGTGTTCAGACAGGATGGTGTGCATTTGTCTAGATCAAGGAAGAGAATTTTTGCAGCAGATATTTTGCAATATTTGACAAACACTAGCAAAGATTTTTGCCAGGTCAAAAATGTAACAATTCACAGATAGCAACATTTGATGCATCGCTGATGGTTGTTAATGTTAGGAGCATTAATAATAAAGTTTTTTTATTAGAAAATGTTGCTACATTCCCACAAGATTGATGTTGTTATAGTCTGTGAAACATGGTTAAAGAACAATAACTGGAAACCAGTTCTGTCAGGGTATAAATGTTTTTACTGTAACAGACATTCTAACAAAAAATCAGGTGGAGGTGTTATTTGATAAGGATTAAAGATAATTATGAGACCTGTGATTATCACATGTTCAGTGATAATACCGATACTATAGACTGTGTAGCTGTGGCAATAAAGACAACCCTGGAACATTTAACAATTGTTGGAGTGTACAGACCACTAAAGTCAAGTGCAGATGACCTAGAGGAATTCATACATTTCTTACATGAAACACGGGATGGAAGAATAATATTAGCTGGGGACTTAAATTTTCCAGAAACAGACTGGAATAATATTGATTCAACAATGTTAGTAAAGAAATTATTCACAGAGCATATTCAGGAACAACAAATGCTTCAGATTGTAATAAAACCTACCAAGGGACGGAATATACTAGATACTGTTTGTATTTCCAAAGAAATTACTGTAACTTCAAGTCAAGCTTTACCACCATTGATGTGCAGTGATCATGAGGTCATAAAGGTTAATTTGTTGCTAGATAACTCTGCCAAACTGAAATCTAAGCCAATCCACAGAAGGTTAATTACAGATTATAGGGAAGCAAAAAAGTAACTATATAAAACTAACTGAAGTGAGGTGTTCAGTGGAAAAACTGCAGATGGAATGTGGAAAGTTTTGAAAGAGAAATTGTTTGAGTGCAAAAAGTCAAAAAATGTTTAACATCAGGATCTAGGCACGCAACATCAGGGGGGTATATTTCCATAAGAACAAGATACCTAATTAAGGTGAGAGACAAAAAATATAAGAAATGAAAGAGAGGTCGAACTACAACTTTGAAAACTGAAATAAATGAGCTGGACAAACAGATTAAGCATAGTGTTAGACAAGATCAAGAAATATTTGAAAAAAATTTATATAAAGATATTGAGCATAATAGGAAACCTTTTTATAGATACATAATATGTGGAAGGAGTAAAGATATACAAATTGATAAACTGTGTGCAGATTCTAAAATTTATTCTCAGGCACAACAGATTATAAATATATTTACAAAATCTTATGCAAAACAGTTTGGCTCCACAAAATGGGTGGTCCAGGTAACCCCAGATACTGGAATCAAATTAGATTGTATTGAAAAAGAACTGTGCAAACTGGATCCAAACAAAGTGCAGGGAGGAGAGGGAATAAGTAACAATGACCTGAGAACATTTAAGCAGAACTTACACTGCCGTTACATCTATTATTCACTAGGTCATATAAATATGGGGAGATTCCTCAAGACTGGAGACATGCACTTATTAAACCTGTCTTTAAGGGAAAGGGGAGTAGGACAAACCCAGAATCATATAGACTCTTAAGTCTACTTTCATATTGTGGAAAAATAATGGAGAAGGTAATACTGGATATGTTATTGTCAGAACTGGATAGGTTGGGACTTGAAACCATATATCAGCATGCATATGTTGAAAATAGATATATTACTACCTATAACATGATGTTCTATAACAATATAATAACAGCTATGAATGAAAAATTGTGCCATGATGTGATTTATATAGATTTAACATCAGCAATTGACAGGGTCATGCACAAAACACTGATCAATAAATTAGTACAACTAGGTATGGATGTACTGTTGGTAAAATGGATAGCTGCATGGCTTACAAATAGGACATGGCAAGTATCATACACCAACTGGACAGGTGAAATCCTTGGTTACAGCCAAGGTGTCTCACAGGGCTCTGTACTAGGCCCTTACTTGTTTAGATTGTATCTTTCAGACCTTACTTTTTCATCTGAGGTGTTCTGCAGTCTATATGCTGATGACCTGAAATTGGGTAAACTGATTACAAGTGTTATAGATAAGGCATGTCTGCAAAATAATTTGACTAAATTGACCATTTGGGCACAGGAGAATAATATGTTGATAAATACATCAAAAACTAAGCATATGAGATTTGGGAGACATAAACTGAAAGGTGAATATTTAATACAGCACATAGTGATTGAAACTGTAGACTCATTTATGGACCTGGGTATATGGGTAGATTCAGCTATAAGTTTTTCTAATCATATCAACCAATTGGCTAATGATAGTTATAAAACTATAGGTTGTATAAAAAGATTTATAAAGTCTAGGAAATCAAACATAATGAAGTCATTGTTTGTTAGTTACATTACACCCAAACTTGAGTATGGAATAACAATATGGAAACACTATAAGAAAACAAGCATGAATAAACTGGAAAGAGTACAGCAGAAATATACTAAGGGCATCCATGGATGTGAAAATCTAAGTTATTATAAAAGACTAAAATATCTGAACTTGTACAGTGTCTTTTACAGATATCTAAGAGGGGATCTTATTCGGGTATATAGGGCATTTAGTGACAACTACCTCTGGGAATGTTTGGGGTTAACAAAAAGTACTAGAGAATCATCATATAGGAATGAGAAGTGTACTAATTGGTTCTCTGACAGAGTAGCTGATGCTTGGAACAGACTACCAAATTACATTAAAGCAAGTACTAGTTTAGATATTTTTAAGAACAGCCTGGACATTTATTATGGGAACAAGTGTTTTGGCATATTGGCAAGCTAGAAGGGCTTTAATGCCCGTGCTTGAAACATTTGTATGAATGTATATATGTATGTATGAAAAACAATAACATGAGTTGGAGAAAATACGTGAGAAAAAACTCATTAGTCATATTAAGTGTTACACAGATTAGTATGTGATTAATGAGACCTGAAAGAGATATTAGAGACTACATGATTAGAGACAGTGATAGGAAACTGAGTAATGTCTTAGTATTAGAGATGGTGCTTATATTGTGGTTATAGAAGGAAAAAGGATAGAGAGAAAAGGGAATTATAAGAGGAGTGCAGAATAGGGTATCTTCAGGGGGTCCCTATCAGTTCAGTGAAACATCAGTTCATCAAATGGCATTTTCAGTGCAATTACATCAAATATGCCATTCATCAAACTGCTCATACTGAGATCAAGGTACAGTGAGGATCAGGAAATGTGCCCTTTCCCCACTGTAGTGCGATCTGAGAGTTGGTATATATAATTAGTGGGGGGTGTGGGGGCACCCCTCCCCACATGAGGAGAATTCAATGAACAGTATTTCCAATGAAATGCCGTTCGTTGAAGTGATGGTTTGCTGAAGTGATATAGACCCGTCTTCAGGTAGCTTAGGTGAGTAAGGAGGAAAGAGAAAGAGGTAGAGGAAAGGTCTATAGAGATGAAGTGAATAAGGTAAGGTAGTGGGGAAACATAAAGGAGTGGAATAGGAGGTTGGAGAGAGTTATGAGGTGTGACTAAGGCTGAAGATGATGAGTGAAGTATAGTGAGCAAGTTCAGCCAGGATTGGCACAGGAGCTGGTCTAAGATTTTGTAACGTATGCTTTTAGGGAGCATTTAAAGGTGGGTAGGTTAGAAATAGTTCTGGTGGTTAGAGGTAAGGAGTTCCATTTTTTGCTACTGAGTACAAGTATAGGTTTTGTCCAGGGGGCTTATTTGGTTTCTTTATGTTGGGAAGTTGTTTGTCTTCTGATCTAAGATTTCTTTTAGGGAAGTATATGTTGATTAAAGGGGTAGGAGATGGGGAGGCTAATGGTTTGTGTATGATTTTATGTATTGTTATAAGATGAATGTAGGACAGGTGGAGGGGGAGTTCCAGCTAGCTAAGCTTTACAATGATGGGTAAAGCAGGATGAATTATTAGCAGACTTGGAAATTTTGCCGTAACAGCTTTCAAGTTTGTTTTCTATGGAGGATTGTAAATTGATTAGAATTGGTGCTCATAGAGTAGGGAGGGCAGATGGTAGGTTTTGGCTAGAGTAATTTTTGTGGGTGTACTCAGAAAATATTTGTTTCTGTATACAATGTCTAGTTTTTGATGGGTTTTCTTGATATTGTTTTGGATGTGTAGATCAAATTTAAGATTTCCATCTATTATGACTCCTAGTAGTTTGGTGTGGTGCACTAATTCAATGTCGGTGTCATTTGATGAAAAGAATTTGAAAGGTGCTTTGTTGGGGTGTGAGTTTTTGGGATAAAGAGGAGGAGTTTGTGTTTTGGGGCATTGAGTAAGAGTTGTGGTCTTGTAAGCCAGGTTTCAATGGAGGTGACAGCTTGTTGAGTGGTTTCTTGGAGGTGCGTTAATGCGTTTGAAGAGCTGAGCATGGCAGAGTCATCTGCATACTGAATCAAGGTGCCTTCACAAGAAGATGAATGCAGGTTATTGATAAAAATATTGAATAGTAGAGGGCCTAGAATGGATCCCTGTGGGACTCCCATGGAAGTGTGATGGTATGAAGAGATGGATCCTTGCCATTTTATACCTTGCTGCCTGTTGGCAAGGTAGATAGAGAATCATTGAATAGATGGAGATGATAGAACCAGGGTGAAAAGTTGATTGAGATTTTTAGTGTGAAGGACTATGTCAAAGGCTTTGGATAGATCTAGAAATACTGCAGATACAAGTTTATTAGAGTTGCAAGCTTTATTGACAGTATCTGTAAATGATATTAATGCAGTGCAGGTGCTGTGGTCTAGCGAAAATTCACATTGTGTATTCATGATTAGCTTACTTTGCAAGAGATAGTGGAAAAATTGTTAATGTATACATCTTCTGTGGATTTTAGAAAGGGGAAATAGGATAGCTATGAGATGGAAATTTGTAACGTTAGTGTAATTACCTCCTTTATGTAAGGGGATAACATGTGCCATTTTCCAAAAGTTAGGGGCACTGGATTCTGTTATTGATCTATTAATAAGAATGTATCCACACTGAAAAATTCAGCACTGAAATACAGCCAGAAGATACTCATAGTAGGAAACAAACGAGCAATGTATATATTTAATAAAGTGAGCACTTTCGCAAATACAATCGCTTCATCAGACAACCAGCATCAAAATACAAAACATATAAATATTAAATCACTTCAATAAAAATGTTAAAACAACCAATAAAAACATTGAATATATCAATTAATTACCCCACAACCCTAATAGGACTAATTATGTTCATCATTTATGCAAAATTCACTTATGCTTTAGGCTGTGTTGCTTTAACACAGGCTTCAGATAGAAATGATCATTGAGCCCCCTGCCTGCATGTGATCTTAGCCTTAAAATACATTTTAATTCAATATTCTCCATATCATTAACAATATCACCTAACCATATACCTGCATACATCACATCTACAACTAAAAACTTAAAACTATGTGTCTCATCTTCTTTCAGCATATGTTTAGCTGTAGTGGTAAACATATACCCTCTCCGTACACAATACAAGTGATCGTGAATCCTCTCCCTAAGCCTTCTGTTAGATTTACCAACATAGAATGAATAGTAGAAAGTACAGTAAGCCAAGTACACTATGTTTCTCATATTGCAATCTGCAGCAACTAAAAACCAAAATTCTCTGCCAGTATCCAGATGCATAAACTTAGCAGAAGTATCTATATCATCACAGACAGCACAATTATGACATTTCCACATGCCATTTCCATGCAATCTATTTCTCTCCACATCCTCATGCCTAGGATAACATAATATTCTCTTAAGTGATGTATTATTTTTATAATAAAAACTAGGGTGGGTTCCAACAATTTCTTGCAATGTGGGATCACTAGTTAAAATGTTCCGATTGTTAACTATGATGTGCTTAAGGGTATGAATATCTGAACTCAAAGCCAAAGGGACCAATATTAGTCTGTTGCCTTTGCAGATTCACTCACGGTACTATGTGACGAAGAAAAAACAATTTAGCATCAGTTGTTTGCAAATTCATCACTTTGCATCTGGCTAATTATATGTCATCATTTTTATACACCCCCTTTTAAAAAACATCATTCAGTTTATCCAAATCAGTAACAAAATCCTCATCCCTTACACTCAATCTGGAATTATACATAGATTGCCCAATAGTTATATTCCTAAACATGTGAGGGGAGTGCATACTACAAAAATGCAATAAAAAAGGTCTATAGCAGTCTTTTCTATATAATTTGGTAAAAAATATCCGTGTACTATTTCTACATACTTTTATGTCCAAGAATTCAATCTCAGTGGTAGAGCTATTTATTGAAAAGGAAAGAAAGAAGAACTATATGTTGTAAAAACTTACATAACCATTCAAATGTACCTCCCCATAGAATAAATATATCAACAAAACAACCATATAAGTGTATATGCACATAATATTCAAATGAAATAACAAAACTGGTTTTCCATTGACCCATAACCATGTTGGCATAGTACGCCAGCAAGCTGTAAATAGTAATGATTATCAAAAACACATTATGTTCCAAAACACTTTCCAGTAAAAAAACAATAACTCAATAAAGCCTCGCTTATATTTGCTGTACTGATATAAAAATAACTTCATCATTTCAACAGCTTCCATATTCGTTATTACCATAAACAAAGATTTGACATCAATAGTAACCATATAACTACCAGATTTGAATAAATTGCAAATATATTCATATAAATCATTACAAAATTCTTTAGTGTCATGTAAAACATACTCATAGTTGTCCAAGACTGTGTGTAAAAACTTATCTACATATATAGAAGCAGGCTCAGTAATTCAACCTGCTCCTGCCACAATCAGCATAAAAGGAGGAACAGTGGGATGTTTATGGATATTTGGCATCCTATATAAGCAGAGAATTACTGGTTCATTCACATTCAGAACCTCAAATAAATCCTTGGTTATATTGCCATGCATATGGCACTCATATATACCATTCATGTATCGGTCACTCAGCCTTTCAATATCTCCAGATATGATATTCCTATAAGTAATAAGAATGCTGACAGGGTATGCTATTGCATCTGTAGCTAGATTTAGATATTCCAAGGGAAGGTTATTGACTGAGGGGGAGCAAGGTTTTAGTTGATGTAAAAGCTTTTTTATGAGCATTATATAAATTGGTTGAAAGGTAAAGTGGGTGGAGTTATTTGTATATGTATCTGAGATGTTGCAGTTAGGTGAGTATTGTGAATTAGATGTGCTAGAGTCTAAGACAGGGGAAGTTATCTGTGTGGAAAGGGGTGTGTTTGTGGTTAAGTTGGAAGATGGTTGATAGCTGAGGTGAGGTAATGGTTGAGGTGCACTTATTCATTGTTACTACTGGTGGGGATGTTAGGAATGAGAGGAGGAGGAGGATGAATAAGATGTTACAGGAAGGAACAGCAGGGTTAGTGCTGTACAAATCTTGTAGTATGGGAAGTGAGGTAATGAGCAGTGATAGTGTGGAGAATAGCTAGGTTTTCATGGAGAAGGAGCACACTGAGATTTGAAAAGGGATTTAGAACAGAAGTGGGTAGGGATGGTATAATAAGAACAGTTTTTGATTGGATAGTGAAGTTAGGCACAGGATAGGATGAGTAGAGGAGGCGGAGTAAGTAGTGGAGAAGAGTGAAGCCTGAGTATAATGAACTGGCCCACTGCAGTGAGACAGGAGGTAAAACAACTCCTTATAATTTTAAAGACAGTAACACAAGCTGCTGGTCACTAATAACATACATCTAAGTTAACTGCCACAGGTAGTATTACAATGAATTTGGCTTGAAATGAGACTGTAGTAGGTGGAAAACTGAAATGAGGGGAGGGCCAATCAGTTAATTCAATGGAATGCAGTTACTCACTCCCACAGATGGTTTTGCATCAAAAACAATCAATGTGGTAGAATGCTTATGGATACAAAAACAAGGTCTTCGAAGTCTAAATACTTGACGTGATTCACAGCATTTCGTTTTATTGTTATGGGCTTTTATTGTCTTTCCACGGAAAATTTACACTGCTTGAGTAAAATATACTAAAGTGTTAATTCAGCTCCACATTCAGCAGTATGTGGGTGGGTGGTGAGAGTATCCCTCCAGCAAATTTAACCCTGTAGTACAGAACACACTGATGCAGAAGTGACGGGAAAACAAGATATTTCAAGAAGTTTAATTTGACTCTTGTAAACTACCTTACATAGATTTTAACTCTAGGTGTTACTTCATTTGTACTTTTGCAAGTGGAGTGAAATTCAACTGTAGAAGTTCCTTTGCTAGTGAGATTATGTTAAAGTTTGTAACAGGAATTGTCACGTGTTCAGTATACTGGCAGAGAGAGGGGGAGAGAGAAAGAAAGATTGCTTGATGGTTGAACTGGGTATATAAAGTACTAGTTGTCTATAATCTGCTGCATTAAGTAGTGTTTTGTCAACATAAATAGTACACTACATTTCACAGTTGTGCATTTCTGCTTTATAGCTTTTAAACAGAAAACTAAGGCAGCTAACAGGATATATATCAGTTTGGGATTACTAAAATGGAGGCTTCCACAGTTTAGAAGGAGAGATGGAAAATAAAGTAGTTAACAGGAGGCATGTGTTGTTTGCAAGTTTCGGATTACTGAAATGGAGGGTTACAGATTTTCGAAGTACAGATAGATCACCAGTCTTAGTTCCCAGACTTTGCTACACAACATACAATCTGTAAATGTGACATTTAAGCACTTTAGATTAAGAAGCTTGGGTTTTAATTTATATGAAAAAAATAGGTAATGACCCAACTCTTTTCACAAACAGAACTGTCTCATATTGTTAACAACTGACTAGACTGGCCAGTAACTTTGCTGTTCATAAAACATAAAAACAGGTAACTACAAATGCAGAAGCAGTAGAAATATACTAATATATATGCTAGAGATTACCAGAGAAGAAAATAACACTTAACTAGATAGCAACAGACTAGAAATTTGCTAGCTGTAACTGTGCAGATCATAAAGCAAAAAGGCAGATGCTTTTTGTGAAACCTAGAGCAAAAAGCTAGTAAAAACTTGCTAATATATTTGCAAGACATTAAAAGCAGAAAGAAAATATTTAGCAAGAGTTTAACACAGTAAAAAAGTTAGGTGTCTCCACTGAATCCTAGAGCAAAAGGCCAAAATAAACTTGATATATTTCCTAGACATTAACAGCAAAAAGACAACAGCCAGTTTGTTACACAGTAGAAGCTTATTTGTAATTGTTTCTAGTACAAGTTTGAACCAGAATGAAATAATAGACTGTTTCTGCTAAGAAATCCAAAAATGCAATGTACCTTACTTTAGAGTCAAGTCACTGGAGGGAGAGGAGTTTACTTGGGTCATGGGGTAGAAAAGTGATTTTGAATTTGGAGCCACAAAGGCAAAACTAGCTGGAGAACAACTGAGATGAGGGGAGGGCCAATCAGATAATTCAATATAATGCAGTTACTTTTCTTCCTGCCTTACTTGCCTTATCTGTCCCATGTTCCTCTAAGCAGTATCTGTGGTCTAAGCATACTATATATTTCAGTGACATTCTATTTTCAAGGATTCCACCAGCACTGAAAGCAAAGGAGTTGCCTTTATTTTCCTTCTCTCTGCCATTTATGGAGTGGGGGTATTTTCTGGTCCATGTCATGTATTACTTGAATTCTATATATTTCTTTCTGAAACTATGAATAACCCTGTAGTTTGAGCATGTAGATGTTTGTGTATGTGTGCAACTCTTTTAAAAAAATGCTCTAAAATGATGCCCTGCCTCTATGTAATTGAATGTGTGTGGGTATGTCCATTAAGTGCTTATTTAAATATGCATATCTTATGTTAATTAGGTTTCCCTGATTGTCCATGATTTTAAGGTCCTTTGCCCCTGATTCTCTCATCTGGAAGCTGAGAGATATATCCATCTCCCCTCATTATCAATCCCAGTTACTTTCACTTTGAACTGTGTGTTTTCTAGCTAAGGCAATCACCCCACACTTTTGGAATTTAGGTAGAATATTACTGCCAGTCCTTATATATTACCTCTTGCCCAGTTTGTCTATCTCCTTTGTGTTAAGTTTAACTTATTGTAGGAAAACTATGTCTGCCTTAATCCATCTCAGCTTGTTTCTAATCTTACCTCTTTTAACTGGATGACAAATCCCCCCACATTCTGCAATACTATGTTTACTGAAATCTCTTCTTCACGTTCCCTCCCATAGCTTGCAACTTTTAGCTCTAAACTACTCCTCACCCTCAGCTAGGTCACACTTAACCCTTGGATCTGTCAGCGATCAATGCTTGGCTCACTGCTGAGGTAGTTCTTGGAGCTAGAAATATGAAAGAGCACTGGCAGAATACATTGACACCACTTACATTCCTAATAAAGTTATAAGATCTCCCTAGGCTAGCCCCCCCAATAAACATAATAAATGCTATCTGTTCAATTTCCCTTTGGGTACCATGAAACAAATGTGTATGACACATCATATAGTTAAATTACACAGGTCCTAAAAGCACATTGCGTGACTCTTAACTACAATGCTTAACCACCTAGTGCAACACATACTAAAAGAAAAATGCTATAGAAGTACGAAAAACACACATTAAAAGTAAATACAGCTTATATACAAAGACAGTCTGACATGCTACAGCTGCTACTACTCATAAAACTGTTATATATCATTAGTGCCTGCCTGGCGCTTTACAACGTATTAGTTTTTTTATATCATACAGTCAGATCTCAGTTCATATCAGCAGTTATGAATGGCACTCTGCCGTCAACAACTTTGAAAGTCTTGAAGGCCAGTTAATTTTGGTGAAAGTCCATGATATGAAAACCAATAACTGAAATGCTGTACTGAAGTATCTAATGGAATGCTGCAATAAACTCCAGCAAAATGTGTGCTAACAAAATATCTATAGGAACGTAATATTAATGGTAATAATAGCAATAATAACAGTGGCAATAATATCAAGCAATATTTAGTGAAGGGAATAAAATCAGAATTAAAAGTAAGATATTATGCAACAATTCTAGAATACTTTTTAAATAATATTTTAAGTGAAATGCATAAGTTTTTTAATTATGTTTGGACTACTTGTCTCAAAAATGGTATATTTTTTGCTTCTAAAAAAGGGCGATCTTACATGTGTATTATTTCCCTAAATATCTCATGCCTTTCCCATTGATCAGGGTCCTGTACATACAACAAATGCTCCAGTTTCATGTACAGATTTATACTTTAAAATATAAAGTTGACAGAGCTGGCAGTATTGTATCTTATTTTCACTTCCTCATTTTATATTTTTGAATACCAAATGCTATGGGAATGTAGAAAATTAGAACAAACAAGAAGGCAGATGTTGCTTCATTTGATAATTGCATATCACTAAAGAAAGGAAAGCAGTGAGTACATATAAGGAATTAACGGAACACGACAGAGAATCTAATAGAGGTATTAAGGGACAGACAGGAAAGGAAGAAGGGTTGTGGTTGTAGGAAGGGGAATGGGATGAAATGTGGAAAAGGCAGAGAGGGCTAAATATGAGGAAAAAAGTGATTGACTAAGCAAATGATGATTATTTATAGAATGTTTCTGTACTCCAGTCAGGTTTTCAAAAAGAAGGAATAAAGAAGACAATTCACATTGGAGAATAGGGAAGGTTGGAGCTAATATGATCCATAAGGTTTTTTTTAATGTGAATGGGCAAAAAAAGTTTGAGAAGAAATAGAAGAGGAAGGGAAGGTTATATTACACTAAGTAAATAGAAAACAATAGATGTTGTATTTATTTGGGACTATTTGGGACACTGTATAAGGAAACGTTGAGTATATGAGAGAAAAAAATAGTGGGACTATCCTAGCAGGATGAGCTAGAACAAAGAAATGGAAAGTTATATGAGTACTGTCTGACAGCGTGTGGAAACAAATGATAGAGACATACAATTTGTGAAACTGTAAGACAGGTCATTAATGTTTGCGTAACTGGGGGAGGAATAAGTAGGTTAAACAAAAAGTGGAGAGTACTTTGGAAATAATGCATTACAAGAGAAGAAGAAACATTAGAAGAGAAGAAGCAGCAGTGGAAGTGGAAGCATCTGAGAGATTCAATGTCTGTACAAGGCATTTATTACAAAGGTGGATAAAACGGCTCAATGGTAGAGATAGGAACGATATGTATAATTTATATAGATAAACCACATAACAGGATACTGTAAACCTAGAATGTTATGTTAGACAGAAAGTTCAAGTAAATAAACAATGTGCTTTCATTTTTCTAGAGACATATTTTGTCTCTATAGCCACAGATGCAACCTTAATATAAGGACAACAAATGTATGTAAGGTTATTTAGTAGTTATGGATACAGGTAAATGTCTTTATATGAATAAAAAATGCAAAAACACTACTTGTTTGATTCTTGTATAGTTTTGTAAAGGTACACTGTTTGAGTCACCCATTTTTCCTTCTTCATACACCCAGTCATCCATGTCTGCCCTGTTTTTTGTAGATATGTATGCTTTTGCAGATGTAATATCTATTAACAATCAAGCTGCCATTCTTCAGCTCTAAAGTTACTCTGAAATTTCCCTCTATAATCCATATCCTAGCCTGCTAATCATTTTAGTCCTAGGCTCTAAATAAATATTTAGAAAAGCTCCCTACATCCCCAACATGCACATACAAATCTCCTAGTTTGCATATACTGCCCTTCATATTTATAATACTGCTATGATTTATCAGTCTTTCCCTTTCTCTCTCTTTCTCTGCAGCCTGTACCTCTTTTACTTCCAAACTCTTTTTCATTACAGTTACTACAATGTCTTAGTCCAAATTTCACCCCACTCCATCCTAACATTTCAAACACATTACCATCCTTGTTCAATATTATTATCTTTTTAACTTGGCTTGTAAAAAATGAAAACAAAATGATAGCCTTCCCTTTTTTTGCAGTGCCACGTGAAGGGTGAGGTGAACAGGGCATGTACTGTGAGTGACTACCTTTAGAGATAAATGAATCTTTAAACAGGTTGATAGCTTTTAAATTGTCATTATTCATAATCACAGTAGCTTAGAGAACTTGCAGTCTGTAAAACTGTTTATTGTTTTAAGTGTAACTACCTTTAAAAAAACAAAACAGTATGATCATAAATTTACAAGCTGGCTGTAAGTGGAAATTGAGATAACTTGTGCAGAGATTATGAACTACTTAACTTTCTAACTATTATGTGTTTTCAAAGGTGACAACTACATTTCAAAATATAAAACAGTTTGACAGTTTACAGACTGTGACTGTTTAATGACAGCTTGTAAATAATCAAATGTTCTTTAAAATGTTGACAGTTTACAAGCTATCATTAAGCAATTGTGATCCAACTCAGTTATAACCTGCCACACCTGCACTACAACACTATATGCAGATGACATACTTATTTTCCACACCAGTCACTCAGTTCACACTCTACAGATTAATCTTCACACAAGCAGCTTTCATTGATAGACTGGCATAATAAGAAAACAAAATAGTCCTCACTACCTCCTAAAACAAATCCGATGCTGCTTGGATCTTCCCCAAAACAATCCAGACTCTCACCATCCATATAAATCACAAACCACAGAAATCAACTCATTGAATACACCTTATTTCAAATGCTTTGGACTCTGGCTTGATCCATCTGTCAACTTCCATGTCCACATAAAAGAACAAGGAACAAAATAAATATCCTTCTGTTCTGGGCCAGAAAAATCTCACATTTCACACTTACAGAGCTATAGCAGCCAGAAACAAAGGGATATTACTTGCAATCACACAACTAGAATATGCCCTACCTCTCATTGCTGAGGCTTCCAAATCTAACTCCAAAACATTACAAAACCTATCCAAAAATATGTAGATTGACAAGACTCTCCCCTTGCATTGAGCAACACTGCTTAATTATCATAAAAGACAACTGGTTAAGCAGAGAGCTGACCTTCTTCTTGTTTCCCTATTATTTAAACCCTTGAAATCTAATACCTTCTACTCCTTAGCTGCTAAACTCTGACTTAAAATATCCATCTACACCCTATGAGATCCGTCCCATAACAGCCCACTACTTTAAATCCCCATGAGAAATCTAAGCAGCACAGCCCCAGCCCCATTGTTTATCTACCCCTAGTCTAAAACTCTGGGAATCACTCCCACTACATCTTAAAAACTGCATACTCCACATTATGTTCACAATTAAAAGTGCGATCATCAAAACATCAAAGTGTAAGTACCCCCGTTCTGGACATATAGCCTGACTTACCCCATGGGCTCTACAGTCTTTGGACACTGCTGTATTGCCCTAATTTTTTTACTTTTCCTCTGCAGATCTCATCCTATCTTCCTCTCATAAACTTAACTTAATTCTCCTCCTTCACTACCTATACCCTCAACCTTTTTCCCGCTGTACACAGCAAATACATTCATAGACATATAATATTATTAACGTGAATTCTATAATAAACTGTTACTGTTACTCCACCTCTGATTTCCTGTCTTCCTTTCCCTGTTATCCTGTGTAAACAATCTTAGTCCTCCTCTTCTTTCCCCTTTCCTTTGCCTCCTCACTTGCATTACAAGTTGTCTGAGTAATCTCCTTTAAATGCCTTCACTATGTCCTTTTGTCTTTATTAATAATTTTCTTCCTCCCATTTTGACCTCAGTCATCTCCATCCTTTCATTTCCTTACACATGCTAAAGATGTCTTGTGTTTGCCCCTACAAAATGAATGTGATATACTTCTGTCTGTTCCTCCTAGGAAATATAATGCGATATACAAACCAATTGAAACAGTTCTACTTTTTAAATAACAAAACGTAAATAAATAAATTAATAATAATAAAATTTGAATTTCAACTGCTCTTATCCCATGCATCGAGTCCAAACATCCCAGGGAGCAATGTAATAGGAAAAAAGAGGATGTCTCAAAGAACAACTCTGTTTTAAGTATTTCAAATATTAACCATCAGGCATCCAGCCATTAATTGGCTTTAGTTCTGACAACTCGTACAGTTCCACCACATTCTCTAGTTTCATCATTCTCAGCCTTTCTGATCTCCAGCTTCAAGAGTCTTGCTCCTAAAGTAAGCCCAGAGCAAAGTATGCTATCCTTGTGATTTGCAAGACCAAAAACTTGCAAAGCTAGAAAATTCAGAAAGATGGAAAGCCATCTGAGTAACAAAATAACCAATAACAAAGCTCCACCCAGTGAATTTTTGTTCTGTATACCCTTGTCTTCAATTCACTGTAGCCTTTTCGGGGGTCCTCCTCTAGTATGAGTTTTTCTGCCTTGACATCTTTCCTGTACCTCCTGCTGAATTACCTTCCCATATTTGATTCTTCAAGTCTACATTCTACGTCCCCTTCTTACTTATCTCATGCTTTCACAGACTGGGATCCTCCCTATCATTGTAAGACTTGCTCTGTATCAGTCCTTGTTCTCTTTCCCATGCATCTCTTTCTCTCTCACTTACTCTCTCAAAAGTTCTCTTTCCTGAGCTCATTCCATCCTTTGTTTCATTCCTACTGCTTCTAGTGCCTTTGTGCTGTTGAGTACTTACCTGTTGTTCTTTATGGCATACATTCTTCTTCCTCTTTCGGCTGTTCCCGTTAGGGGTCACCACAGCGGATCATCTGTTTCTATTTCTTTCTGTCCTCTCCATCTTGCTTTGTCACACAAACAACCTGCATGTCCTATCTCACCACATCCACAAACCTTATCTTAGGCCTTCCTTTTTTCCTCTTACGTGGCAGTGCCATCCTTAGCATCCTTTTCCCAATATACCCAGCATCCCTCCTCAGCACATGTCCAAAGCAATGTAATCTCGCTTCTCTGGCTTTGTCTCCAATCTATCCAACCTGAGTTGATCCTCTAATATACTGATTCCTAATCCTGTCCATCCTTGTCACACCCAGTGCAAATCTTATCATCTTTAACTCTGCTACCTCCAGCTCTGACTCCTGCCTTTTTGTCAATGCCACCGTCTCCAACCCATATAACATAGCTGGTCTCACTACCCTATTGTAGGCCTTCCTTTTCATTCCTACTGGTACCCATCTGTCATAAATCACTCCTGACACTCTTCTCCACCCACTCCACCCTGCCTGTATTTTCTTCTTCACCTCTCTTCTACACTCACCATTACTCTGAACTGTTGATCCCAAGTATTTAAATTCATCCACCTTCACTAACTCTACTCCCTGTATCCTCACCATTCCTCTAGCCTCCCTCTCATTCACACACATATATTTTGTCTTAGTCCCACTGACCTTCATTCCTCTCCTCTCTAGAGCATATCTCAACCTCTCCAGAGTCTCCTCAACCTGTTTCTCACTCTCACTATAGCTCACTATGTCATCAGCAAACATCATAGTCCACAGGGACTCCTGTCTGATCTCGTCTGTCAACCTGTCCATCACCATTGCAAATAAGAAAGGGCTCAGAGCTGATCCTTGATGTAATCCCACCCCCACCTTAAATGCATCTGTCACTCCTACTGTAGACCTCACCACTGTCACACTACCCTCATACATATCCTGTACCACTCGTACATCTCTGCCACTCCTGACTTCTTCATACAATACCACAACTCCCCTGTAGGCACCCTGTCATATGCTTTCTCTAAGTCCACAAAGACACAATGCAACTTATAGATTCATAGGTTGATACTAGGCTATTGGCCTTAGGGCCTATACAAGCCTAGCCATAACAATTCCCTGGCTATTTCTTCCCACAGTATTTACTTCCCTGGACCCCTGTCTAGCGGGGCGACTGACGTGATCCCCGGGGTTAATTTCCTATCTCCCATCCAATCATCAAGGTTCCTTTTGAAGAGGGCCAAAGAGGCGCTCTGCTTGACATGTATGGGCAGTCTATTCCAGAGTCTGGGGAGTCTCTGGGTCAGGAACCTATCCCTCCAGCATGTTTTGTTCATTGTGATGACAAGGTTTAGATCCATGGAGCATGTGTCTCTGAGGGATTGGGATTTCTTTAAGTGTAGCATGTCCAACAGCTCTGGGTTTGTCATGGCCTTGTATGTTAAGCAGAGATCGCCTCTGAGAAGATGATATGCGACAGAGTATAGGTGGAGTTTTTTTAGATGGTCAGCATAGGGCATCTGCTTTAGGCCTGTGATTCTTTTAGTGAGGTATTTTTGTGGCCTTTCCAGTTGTTGCAGATGTCTTGAGAGGTACATACCAAATGGGGCATTGTATTCTATAATGGGTCTAATGAGGGATGAGTACAGTGGGACAATGACCTCCTTTTTTCTGGATGAAAAGCCCTTAGTGATGAGATGTGCCACATAGAAGGATTTCCTGGCTGTTGTGGCGATGTGTTTATCGAAGGTGAGACCACTGTCCACCTGTATCCCTAAGTCTTTTATCACACTTTCGGTGTTTAGTGTACTGCTACCTATGTGGTAATTCATGGGCACATATTTTTTCCCAAAGGGGATAACTATACATTTCTTGGCATTGAGCTTGAGCCCATGACTTTGGCAGCAAGCATCTGTTTCTGTAAGGCCCTTTTGTAGAATATCCACATCATTTGGGGATTCAATAATGGCTCACAGGTTGCAGTCATCTGCAAACTTTGTTAGCCACAGTCCCTTAGTATTGGCCTGTACTTCAGAGAAGTAGATGCCAAACAAGAGCGGTCCCAGGACTGAACCCTGAGGTACTCCACTTGTCATTTGTCTAGAGATGGATTTGGAGTCGGCTACTTTTACAGTGTGGGGTCTGTCATTAAGCCAGTTGACAACCCATCAAGTGATGTTGGGATTAATGCTCAGCTTAGCAAGTTTATCTATAATTCCAGAGTGGGGGATGGTGTTGAAGGCCTTGTCAAGGTCCAGATAGGCTGTGTTGACCACCTTACCCTTGTCCATGGCTCTGCAGACAGATTCGAAGAAGTCAAGTCAGGTTCAGGAGACAAGATCGGCCCTTCACGAACCCAAACTGCATGGGGTCTGGTGTTTAAAGGTTGCCAATGTCTTTGTTTATACGTTCCATGATGATATGTTCCATGGCCTTGCAGATCAGGCTCATCAGACTGATAGGGTGGTAGTTCTCGAGATCCAAGGTGGATCCCCCCTTGTGGAGTGGGATAACAGTAACTGTGCACCACTCAGTGGGCATGAAGCCTGAGGTGAGGCTATGATTAAACATGGCACTTAGGTGAGGTGCCAGTTCATTTTGTAGTTCATGTAGTACACAGCCTAGGATGTCATCTGGTCCCATGGATACTGTATTCTTAGCTTTGGAGAGTGCGTTTTTTACCTATGTGGCCGTTATTACCGGAATTTGGCAATCTTTCGGTATTGTGATGGGCCCTTTAGGGGGTGAGAGGGGGGTGAAGTTTGCACTGAATTGATCTGCCAGGATATTGGCAATATCCTTGGGATCAGTATATTTAATGCCATTCTGTTGTAGCTCCTTCTGACCTACTCTATACTTCTCCAGCAACACCCTCAAAGCAAACATTGCATCTGTAGTGCTCTTTCCCAGCATGAAACCATACTGCTGATTACTAATCATCACCTCCCTTCTTAACCTAGCTTCCACTACTCTTTCCCATAACTTCATGCTGTGACTGATCAATTTTATCCCTCTGTAGTTACTACAGCTCTGCACATCACCTTTATTCTTAAAAATTAGTACCAAAACACTTCTTCTCCACTCCTCAGGCATCCTCTCACATTCCAAGATTTCATTAAACAATCTGGTTAAAAACTCCACAGCCATCTCTCCTAAACACCTCCATGCTTCCACAGGTAAGTCATCTGGACCAACAGCCTTTCCATTCTTCATCCTCTTCATAGCTATTCTTACCTCCTCCTTGCTAATCCATTGCACTTCCTGATTCACTATCCCCACATCATCCAACCTTCTCTCTCTCTCTCTCATTATCTTCATTCATCAGCCCCTCAAAGTACTCTTTCCATCTGCTCAACACACTCTCCTCACTTGTGAGCATGTTTCCCTCTTTATTGCATACGTTAAAGAAAATACATTGTTCTGATTGTGCTCTGAGTGACCATGTAATCTGGACTTCTTATTCCTTCTTCCTTCCTTTTGATGTGACAACCAACACTGCTGGCATTATGCTGTCACCTTTGAAGTGTATTAATCTGTACTTATTCCCATATACACATTACAATCATTTATAAAGAAAACCATGTGTTACATTTCTTCTGTTTTTCCTCTCCTGCTCCAGTAATCCATCAGTATAAGCATGCTCATACATTCTAGGAGACTAACTCCAGTTCCAGTACTGCCATGTGTCTTTCTAAACAATTTTCCCTAGTCTCTTTACCTTCTGACCCCATCCCATGTGCTCAAACATTTACATCCTTAGTCTTAGCCCTTGAGCAATGTGAGTAGTCAAAGCTGTTATTGTAGTACACCTGCTTTTTTGATTGTTATCGTTTCTGACCCCCTCCACAACACAGCAAATAATTCCCTCTGCCTCCTGCTACACAGCTCAGATTCTGGCATGGTAGTACCTTGGCTTTTCCTCAGCTCTGATGTCTGCTATAGCCAGGCAAAAAAATTGAGTTTTTCTCCTGTATATCCATTTCTTTTTTCCTATGTCAGGCTGTGTTTGTCGTTCCTTTCCACAAGCACGGTTTATTTCCTTTGGCTGACATCTTGACAGCACTCATTTTTTCTCTTCACCTATACTTCCTCAGTTAACTTCCTGCTTGATTTGCAGTCTCTTCTTTAGTTTCACTATGACCACCTGATGCTTCACCAATCACTGGATAACATTTCCACCACAGAGACTCCTCTTCTTCCAAATTGAAGGCTGACCACAAAATATAACCTGTCTCCATCTTATACCATTAATGAGCCATGTGGAAATCTTTCTTACTGAACAATTTTTAAAATAACACCAGCAGTGATACATAGCTATAACTCTGTATGATTAAAAACAAATTAAGAAACTATGAATAATTATAATATAAAGCAACTGAACCCATAACAACAATGCAAATATAAACGATATGCATCATTAAACTTATAAAAAGTTTATAATACAATATTATGAGAGAAAACAGAAGAAGAATTTACACCGATGTCTCTCATCTTCTGCCTACACGTAGCAAAATATATAAAAGGTAGACTAATCATGAAAAGTGAAAGAGAAAAAAAAGAAGGGAGAAAGAAAAGAGTTGGAAGGAATGATAATTACAGAGTACAGAATCGACGTTTACCATATTATCTACATCTATATCTATATATAGATAGATGGATAGATAGATATTGTTGATTTAACACCCAATGCTTGGGAATTTAAAGAATATGTTGTTATCCAGTATATTCAAGGGCTGAGATAGAAACAATATTTCCAGTAGAGCTAATGAATAACATTAAGTAATTTCATCCAGCATTCTTTAGAAAGAAAATTAGATTTTTTTACCTGATAATATTTTGTAGACCTTAATATATTTAGTGACAATTTCCTGAAATTCATTCCAAATGATTATTTGGATCTTAAGTCTTTCTGGGGTAATATAGAATTTATTTAACATGAGGACTGTTATTAAAATTTTTAAATTTAGAAGATCAAGCTCAAATGCTGGTATACAAAGAATAGCTAGTTATCATGTTCATAGGTTCATAGGTGTGTACTAGGTTAATGGCCCTGGAGCCTTTACAAACCTAGCCATAGGATTACCCTGGCATCGTGCCACCTGATCTACTTCCCAGTGCCTCTGTCGAGTAGAGCCACTGGAGTTACCCCCGGGGTGAATTTTCTATTTCCCATCCACTCATCAAGATTTCTCTTGAAAAGGGACAGCGAGGTGCTCTGCTTGACATGTATGGGAAGTCTATTCCATAGCATGGGCAGTCTCTGGGTTATGAACCTGTCCTTCCAGTACATTCTGTTGATTGTGGTAATGAGGTTGAGGTCTCTGGAGTGTGTGGTGTGGAGGGATCGGGATTTCTTTAGATGTAGCATTTCTAACAGAGCTGGGTCAGACATGACTTTGTAAGTCAAGCAGAGATCGCCTCTAAGTAGGCGATATGAGACAGAGAATAGTTGGAGTTTTTTTTAGTCTGTCCATATAGGACAACTGTTTAAGACCTAGGATCCTCTTTGTGAGGTAATTTTGTGGCCTCTACAGTTGTTGCAGGTGTCTAGTGAGGTATATGCCAAATGGGGCATTGTACTCAATGACTGGCCTAATGAAGGAAGAGTAGAGGGAGAGAATGACCTCTTTTTTTCCTGGATGAAAATCCCTTAGTAATGAGAGTTGCCAAATAGAAGGACTTTCTGACCACAGGGGCAATGTGGTGATCAAAAGAGAGGTTGCTGTCAGCCTGTGTTCCCAGATCTCTTATAATGCCTTCTGTGTTCAGTGGACTACCATCAATGTGGTAATTCATGGGAACCATGTTTGTCCCAAAGGGGATGATGACACATTGTTTGGGATTGAGCTTAAGGCCATGTTTCTGACACCAGTTGTTGGTCTCAGTGAGGCCATTCTGTAGGATGTCAACATCACTTGGGGAGTTAATAATAGCTCCCAACTTGCAATCATCTGCAAACATTGTCAGCCAGAGTCCCTTTGTGTTGGCCTGGACTTCACAGAAGTAGATACCTAACAGGAGAGGACCTAGGACTGAACCCTGTGGGACTCCACTTGTGACTAGTCAGCAGTCTGACTTGGAGTCAGCTACTTTCATGCTGTGGGTTCTATCTGTGAGCCACTTTCCAACCCACCTAGTGATATAGGGGTTGATGCCTAGCTTGGTGAGTTTTTCTATGATTCCTGAGTGGGGAATGGCATCAAAGGCCTTGGCCAGATGAAGGTAGGCTATATGAGCCACTTTGCCTTCATCCACAGCTCTGGTGACTGACCCAAAGAAGTCAACCAAGTTGAGCAGGCATGATCTACCCTTTACAAAACCAAACTGTGTGGGATCCAGAGTTTGGAGATTCCCTATATCCTTGTTTATTAGATCCACGATGATGTATTCCACAGCTTTGCATATCAGACTCATCAGGCTAATGGGGCAATAGTTACCAGGGTCTGTAGTTGCTTCTCCTTTGTGGAGAGGGATGACTATAGCAGTGCCCCATTCAATAGGGACAAAGCCTGAGGTGAGGCTGTGACTGAACAAGGCACACAGGTGAGGTGCCATTTCACTCTATAGTTCATGTAGAACACAGCCAGGGATATTGTTAGGTCCCATAGAAGCTGTATTCTTGGCCTTAGACAGTGCTGTTTTAACCTGTGCAGCAGTAATACTGGGTGCCTGGCACTCTACTGGTATTGTGATTGGTCCTTTGGGGGGGGAGTAAGTTGGCACTGAGTCTATCGGCCAATATATTGGCAATATCTTTGTGCAGTAGCTCAGAGAAAATCTGGGGTTTGCCGTGGAGATTCTTTACATAACTATAGAAAGCCTTGTGGTTGTCTTTACTATCTGCTGCAATTCTGTTTTCATAGCTAGCTTTAGAGGATTTGATGAGGGATCTAAAGTTTTTGTTGAGGCTAAGGGAGTTTTTCCAGTCTTGGGACTTCAGCTTATTCTGTATCAGTTTCCTCCTTCTGTTGTAGAGTTTATTTATGGCAGGGGACCATCAGATTGGCTTCCTTTTTTGGAGGAGAGTGTCTTGATTCTATTGGGTATGGCAAGATCCATGCACTTGTGTATGTGTTGTGTTCATATAGTGCATTTGTGTATGATTCAGCGGTCATGCAACTATTCTTTATTTGCATGGGTGCCATGAAGTTAGCCACCTCTGTTTTTAGGAGCCCAAAGTTAGCTTTGGAGAAGGTTTTCATGGTGGTTACCTTTGCGGGGGGTGGGGTGGGGTGGGGTGTGGATTTCCAAGGTGATTAGTTTGTGGTCAGATCTAACCAGGGAGGAGCTGAGTACTGGTGTAGAGCAATGGTCACCCATGTTAGTAATGACCAGGTCAAGGATGCTACTACCTCTAGTGGGGGTAAGAACAAGCTGGTCCAGGGCATTGGAATTAATGAACTCCAGGAAACATTGGACAAGTGTATTGGTACATGAGTAGTTTTCCCAGTTAATGGAGGGGTGGTTGAAGTTGCCTAGAATGAGAGTGTTAGATTGGACCCTAATATTCGCCAGGGTGCTTAGGAACGTGGAGTGTGAGTCTTGGAAAATGATTGGGGACCTAAAGCAGGCTACAACCTGAATCACTGTCATAACTTCATTACTATATCCCAGTTATAAATGCTTTGGATTTAAGGAGGACCAGAGTTGAACAAAGGGAGGGCATTGCCATAGTGTATGAAAAAAGATCATCATTTATCTTGCTACATGCAAAGCATTGAGAAGAAGAATTCTTATAAAATTGGGCTTTCCATGGTGGGGTAAGATAGGCATCATAAAGTATCATTAATTGCATATAAAATATTTTTGAAAGAAATGTATTTGCAATTAAGTGACCAAGGTTTAGCTAATTTGTTATCCATGTCTACTGCAAGATTTTGGTAAAGTTTTAACCATAATGATGAAAAATAGGGAGAGTCTTTGAACTTTATATTGATATTCAATTTATAATATTTTGAAATAGACTTGTCAACTTGTAATGTATTCATTAATGTATTATAAAAGTTCTTTTTTCTGGATAATTATAAATAGAGGTGAAGATTTTGAGAAGTAGATTTACTATTTGGTTTAAATGGGTAAATATCCTTTAGGTGGAAATAATTCTGTTCTAAGTTATTCTACTGAGATTGACATTTTGGAAATTAAATCCCACAGCATAAGATATTTTAACTGGGGGTGTGATACCGTTCAAGCATTTTATTACTGAGCTAAGAGATGATCCATGTTTAAAGGCTTAGAATTTTTAAAAGGTTTTGAAAGGAAACTATTAAGTTAACAATTAAGTTACTGACTGTTTATAATTTTAAGTTTTTGATTGCATATATAATGAATATCTTGAAAATTGCAACTAGAATTTTTAAATAAGTAGACTGACCATGTTTTGACCCAAAGAGAGCAGCATGTCATCTTAGCTTATTTTTTTTTTTATTTATTGACATTTGATTACCAGGAAAGTCTGATGAGTAGGTGCCCATTTTCAACAGAGGTCTGGGGAGAAAACATATATTCAACTAAAAAATAATAATCTTAGTATAATATGGCAGGCTGTGATATGATATGTTACAAGAGAAAAAGTTTGATATATAGAGTAAATAAATAAGGTGAAAGGGGACAGCCTTGTGTAATAGCATTGTTTATGCATGATGTGTTTTGAAATAATCTTGTTAATCACCTGTTGTGTGGAAAAGGTTTTTTATAATGATTTGATAGGATTAATAAAAAATCCATGTATTAAGAACTATTAACAGAAAGTTACTATTAACTCTCTAAGGGTGTTGGTGACATCCCGAGCTAATGTAAAAAATGCATTTAGTGTTCAAACATTTAACTAATTGCATATATTCCAGCATTAGTGTTTGGTCACTAATATATCTATGTTTAATAAAGCAGTATTGATTAAGGGAAATAATAAATGAAATTATATGTTTTAGTCTGTTATCTATGACAGAATATATAATTTCAACATCTGTATTAATGAGAGTAAATGGTCTGTAGTTGTACGGATATGTAGGATCAAGACTGAGTTTAAGTACTAGAATATTTTTAGACCTGTTTAGGTAAAGACCACACCATTTAAAGTAACATCCTTACAAAGAATGATCAACATTTTAGATAAATTTTTGGCAAAGCACTTATAAATGCTTGAAGAAAATTCACCAGAACAATGGGTTTTGCTGGTCTTTAAATTAGAAATTATATTTGGAATATCAACTAAGCTCTCTTGTACTAATGAACCATACTATTCAGTGGATAATCAAGGCTAGGTTATTTTGTCCAAGTAAAGATCATATTCTCCGTCAGAATGTAAAGCTGATATACTGTTATATACACTGGAAAATATGTCAGAAAATACCTTCACAGTTTCTTCTTTAGAAGTATCTGATCTACTGATCTACTTTGATTGCAGAAATTACAAGTTTGGGCTTATGTATTTTATTCAAACTCACCAATAATTTTGATGGAATGTGTGCCCACTCAGAGTATAATGGCAACATTCTGACCTCATATTTTGTAAGATGTGACATGTAAATTGTATAAAGCTCATTTTAAAGATGCTTAATTTGATCTTCAACACTTTCACTGTAAGCACATATTAATCTATTTTTTAGCTGTTAAAGTTTAATTTTGATGGATTCCTGTCTTTCTAAGTATTTGTTTGTAAAATGATCCTTTATTAATAAAAATATATCTGATTTGAACTTTTTAAAAGCAGCCCATTGTATATTGGGTTTAATATCCACCTTTATTATATTATCATAGAATTCGAGTAGTGCATTTATTTCTGCTTAAACTTCTCCTCCTCTAGTTGGTTAGCATTATGTGATCACTTAAAAGAGAAATTATTTTATGAGTTCAGTGATCCTATTAAGATATAATGTGATTTAGAGTGGTCTGAAACCTGGGTTCTATAATTAGCTTGTTTACTGCAGAAGCAATATGGCTTGACAATAAAAATTTATTCTTGCCCATGTTGTGCGATAAAGTTCATAGGTTCATATGTTCATAGGTTGGTGCTAGGCTATTGGCCCTAGGGCCTATACAAGCCTAAACATAACAATTCCCTGTCTATTTCTTCCCACACTATTTACTTCCCTGGACCCCTGTCTAGCAGTGAGGAATAGGTACAATTTCTAAATGCAAGGTCACCAGACATAACAGGGTAAAATAAGTCATATTGAATACAAAGGCTGGGAATCACTAATGGGTTGTTGTTATTATTGTATGTTCTGATTTGAGACAAACTATCTTTGGCTGTGTCTAAAACAGCATTCCAATTCCCCTATAATAATAGAGTGGTTCATAAAACACTGGGTTAAGAAATCAATTTGGATGAAATAAGGGGTGTATAAAGTAACAAAGAAGCATGTATTTATCTAACATGTTACATTTACAGCTAATTAAATATTCTGTATCTTCAGGGTTAGCCCCGATTTCTAAAATTGTTCTTTGAAATGAATTTTTAATTAGTATAGTGACTCCAACACTTTTCATACTAATACCACTTGTTACCTTATAGATAATACATTTTTTTGTTTATGCTATTCTACTGATCATTTTCTAAACGTGTTTTTAGGATAAAAAATACACTGAGCCTGGGATTTCTAAAACAGATGAAATACTTTTAACAGAAGTTTGTAACCCTTTCACATTCTAAGAATTAGTAATCCATCTAGTTCTGGTTTAAAACTTATCTAATAATAAAATGTTAACTTATGAAAAAAATACCTCAACTTTACATAAAGAGTGGGGTGATTTCTAGGTATAACAACTGAAAGTGTTAACATTTTCAGTGATAAGTTATGAGAGACGTCAAACATGATGGCAGACATATACAAAATGTAATAGAACAAATGATAAACCCTTCCACAAAAAACTACAGGGTCTACCCCCTCTTTCCCTTTCATGAGGGGTAATAAAAGAAAGGCAGTTAATGAGGATCACCAAATCAAGTAAAATTAATAAAAAATATAAGAAATATAAGAAAATATCTCCTAAAAAAGGCATTGAAGGAACAGAAGAGAATTAAGGGTTGTTAGTTTCATCCTACAGATAATAATGTTCATACTGAAATTCTTAAAACAGATCAGAGGAGACACAATTATTGCACTGAACAGAATAAGATAAATAAGAAAATGACAAGAACTTGTATCCAAATTTATATAAAAAAAGTCAATTAAGATTCCAAACAAGAAAATGAAAACTTCTTGGTGACTAGGTAAGCTTGTTCAAAGTTTTTTGTAGGATAAACTTTGAATTAACTGGCATTTTTACAGTTAATCACCTTAAAAGTAACAAATGCAAATTGATAGAGTTAGAGCTATGAGTGAAAGCTGCTTATTTGTCAAAAGCCATATCGACTTTCCCTGTATAGAAAGCTTTTGCCCCTTCTTTTTCTTCGATTGTTTGTGAAATTCATCTCTTTTTTTTACCATCACAAAACCATGCAGCTGGACCATATTTCTTGGGCCTAGTCACAACAGGCTGTTTTCAGCCCATTTGAAGAGTCTCTTCTGATTCATCAACGTCACAGTTTTACCTCTAAAGCCATCCTTACCAGACGGTCCTTTGCATCTTCACCAGCTAGTCCTTTGCAGTAGAAGAAAAAAGGCACACAAGGGCTTTTCTTCCTTTCCCATTTTCTTTGCTGGTTCTATCTATTCCATTATATTTACAAACACACACACACACACACACACAAAGGCACTCATGCACACACACACACACACACACACACACACACACACACACACACACACACACACACACACACACACACACACACACACAAAGGCACTCATGCCAACATACACACACATACACACACACACACACACACACACACACACACACACACACACACACACACACACACACACACACACACACACATACATTCACACACAGGTGTGTGTATGTGTCAGACAAAGTATGATGTCCCATCTGTGCTGAGCCTGAAGGGCGATGCTGTTGATTACTTGGTAAAAGAACATAATTGTTTGTTTTACATTAAATGAAGCCTGTTGGGAAATAGAAATGAGAGCAGACATATGCAAAACAAAACTGTAAACATTTAATGGTGAGTGTGCACTGCGGAATAAAAAGAAGTAGGAGGGTTTCTAAGTTCATTTGCTGCTCAGATATGAGGAATAGCATTTGTTTTTATTTTATTTATTTACTTATTTATTCTTTTGTCCCACTAGGCTAGTGGCCTCTTTACAGGGATGACTTGGTTAGAGAGCACCTCAGTGGCTACAGATCAGCAAGGCCAAGGAGCGGATTATCATAGACCTCAATAACGAGGACACTGGCAAACTCCAAACACTCAATCCCACGCAGTTTGATTTCATCAAGGGGAGGTCATGCCTGTTAAATTTGGTTGACTTCTTTGAGACAATTACCAAAGCCATGGTCGAGGGGAAGATGGTGCACACCACCTACCTTGATCTGGCCAAAGCCTTCAATACTATTCCCCACTCGGGTATAATATATAAACTCTCTCAACTAGGCATCAATCCATATATTACCAGATGGGTAGCAAACTGGCTCATTGACAGAACCCACCTAGTCAAAATAGGGCAAGCCACCTCAAGCAGTAGACCAATAATAAGCAGTGTACCTCAGAGATTGGTATTGGGACCTCTGTTGTTTGGGATATAGTTTTATGAGGTGCAGGCCAAAGCCAGTGGGTTATGGCTGACCACGTTTGCAGATGACTGTAAGCTGGATGCTGTCATTAGTGTGTGTTTCATTGCAACATAAAGGTTTCAGTTTGTTTCATTGCTGTCATCAGATTCCCCTAGTGATGTGGACATCCTCCAAGAGGGTCTCATCCTAACAAATGACTGGTGCAGGAAACATGGCCTCAAACTGAATGCCAAAAATACATCATCATCCCCTTTGGGGAGAGTGACCTCCCCACAAATTATCACATTAATAACAAGGTCCTAAGCATGAAATCAGTCGTGATGGACTTGGGCACCCAGGTTGATAGAAAACTGACTTTTGACCACCATATTGCCTCCATTGTATGGAAAGCTTTCTACATGGCCCACCTCATTAGTAAGGGTATTTCATCTGGGGACAAGGTGGTCATAACATCCATGTACTCTTCCCTTGTAAGACCCATTATTGAATACAATGCTCCTTTCAGCATGTACTTCACAAAACACATGTAGCAGCTGGAGAGACCACAGAGGTTCCCCACCAGGAGCATCCAGGTCCTCAAACATCTACCCTACACAGATAGGCTAAAGGCCCTGTCCTTCTACTCAGTCTCATACAGACTCCTCAGAGGTGACATCTGTCTGGCATACAAAGCAATCTCAGACCCTGCCTTGATGGGACACCTGCATATCCAGAAGTCAAGCTCCACTTGAGTAACCCGCACGCGCGACCTCAACCTGGTCTGTGACATCAATAGGACTTTTGGGCAGGACAAATATGTGTCCCAGAGACTCACCCTTTTGTGGAATAGACTTCTTCTCCACATGAAACAGAGTATCTCATTAACCTTTTTTAAGCACAACCTGGATAACTAGATGGGGAACAGAAAATACACCCTTGGAATTTCTCCTTTGTCCCTGCTGGACAGGGGCATTGGCTGCTGACTTGTTGGAACATGGGCTAAATTCTTGCCTAGGCTTGTAAGGGTCTCAGGGTCAATAGCCTAGTAATGTCCTATGATCCTATGATAATATGTCAATTTAAACACTTAGAAGTATGTAAATATGATGTGTCCTGGGGAAATCAAATGCCATTCAAGATAAATAGTTAAATAAATGAATAAATATGTATTTAACTGTCACATACTGGATTTTGTTACACCCCAAATATATGTGTCCCTGACTGCTAATGTAGGATGTCTTTATGTGTTGTCCAGAAATACATGAAATATATATTTAATGCTTCTGTGTCCACAATGCAGGAATCCTCCTCCAATCAAAAACATAATTAAGACTCCAAACACTAGATTTACAGTTAGACTTTTGGACTGATAATGAACTTAATCTTTGGCCCAGGATATTGTATGTTCTTCAGCTAGAAAGGCCTTTAAGGATGTGGCTAGAACTCTAAAACCGGTGCTTTGTAGATGAAGTTGTTTGTCATTATTAGTTATGGATTAATACAGTATTCCTTCGACAGGTGCAAACTGATATCTAAAACAAATAAAATTGCACTGTACATAAAAAGACTAGCCCCCAGATACAGCAAGCCCTGCACAGTATGCAGGAATAGTGCAAGAGCTCCTGGAGGCAATATGGCCACCATGTGATCCAGGAATAAGCTGCAGGGACGTGCACGAGCACTCCTGCACTATTCCTACATGGACACAGCTCCTGTATGCAAATTACTCCATTTGTAGGGGAAAACCATGCAAATGAGGTGAATTTGTGATCCAGGAAGCTGTCAGCCAGCTGTGCAGGACTAGTGTATTGTGCAGAAATGTACTTGGTTAGTAACCGAGTACATTTCTGCAAACTACAAAATGGAGCAATGACAGCTCCAAATAAAGTGTGTATATTATGTGGAAACCATGCCAATGACCAAATATATGGCCATTGGCATGGAAAATGGTTGCAAAAATAAAAAAAATAACTTTTATTTTTTTTAGCCAATTTCAGCTGTTTAAACATAGGGCAGTGGCCCACAAATGGGATTGGGCTGAAAATATAAAAAAATAACCTGAAATAAGCATTTTAACCAAAATCACTATTTTTGCCATTATACTCAATGGCAGGCAGAAGACAACATGGCCAGTGAATAGTGGTTGCTAAGGGGTAAGACTCAGTGTGGGACCTGTAACTATGCATTAGCAGGCAATCCTATGCAAATGAGGGGAATGATACTGAATCCCAGATTTCCCCTCAATGCTAGCCAGCACCCAACAGTGCAAGTGCAGGAATAGCATGGTTCAACCCTAAGAGCTGACATTATAGGGGGGGTGTCAGGCATACTGTAAGCATATTGGAGCCCTGTGGCTCGGGTTTGCTCTTAGCTTAGCAGAGCTAAGCATGGGGGTGTGTCTGAGGTTGCCTAGCACTCTTTACATTGTTCTAAGCTGGTGTATGTGCCACACACTGTGTTTTAAAGGAAAAAAAAGAGTAAACCAGGAAATAGCAGTTCTGTGCACATTTGAGCACTGTGTTTGGGCGGCACTCCCTCGGGCTTAAACGGGAAGGCAATGGGAAGGGATAACACAGTAGGAAGGTAATCAAGGAGAACTAGCATAGTTGGCAAGTGAAATGTATCAGAATCATCCAATTACACAAGCAGCAGCCCAGCCCAGCCCAGAACACTACTATAAACTATGTAAATACCTTTCCCTCTGCTTTTTCCCAAATACTCTACACCACCAGTGTATACAAGTGGGTAAATTTTAACAGAAAAACAACAAAATGATAGGGGCCGCAGCAGCTATCATACATCAACACGTGGAAGAGGCTGAGGGTGGTAAGGATCAGTGGCAGCTGGTGACTTCAAATCAAAGAGGGGCTGTAGAAGACAGCTGAATGGGTGGGGTCAACAGGAATGGGTGTGATCAACTAGAAAGGGGTGGGGCTATGCTAAAAAATGAAAAAAATGGGACTTTAATATAATACGCTACCCTGAGTGCCACTGCCAAACCGTCATTATGAGAGTCTAATCAAAGACAAAATGAAGTGCAGAAGAAAAAAAATATTTCAGTGCATTGGCTGCATGACAGCTTACTTAATATCTAGATGGAAACAAAAAGGTTGCGAAGCATGAAAACATAAATTACTTTTTAAATACATTACTGGCATGCCAGTCAAAATCAAGTATAAAAAACAAGCTGCACTCAACTCAAACCACTTCTCTTTGCACTGTAGTTCTAATTATAATTTAGATTCAGCTTTATAAAAGTACCAAGTAACATGCTGAAAGTAGCAATCTCTGTGATACCCCCCCCTTGTAAAAATGTTTCTTATCCAAAAAAGACCTGCTGCCTGACAACAACTATCTACTTGTTTCATGGGGAAAATATGATCAAAGTAAAAAATGAACAGCAAACAAGAAACAAGCTCAAGATAAACTGATTAAAGGATTACTGCACAAGTTATGGACCACACATGATAGATTGGCATTCTGTTTAGTTTACAGGTAAAGCCTGCAAAGATTACTGCAAGTCTCTCACAAATGTAATGAGCTTCTGAAAATAATGTAATCCTGTAATTTATTACAAATACTGTCATATGCATTTCAATACCCAAGACTTATACGCTATCTAGTTATGTAAATATTCTCTGCATGGCAACAACAGAAAGGCTTTCAATGTTGGCGATTCTTTAACAGTATGCTTATTAAAGCTTACTTGCATCTTACAGTCTCAGACAAGCTTACCTGATGGTTATTAAAGCATTGCTACCAAAACACGGAGCAAACAGGCACTGCAATGACATGCATTTTCTGAATAGGAAGAAGCATAAATCAACAGTATAAAAATATGATAGAAAACCAGAACATGCTGCAAAATCAAAGACAGATGAAAAGCCACTGTAGTACTTGTGTCTACCTTGGATGGGGGAATACTCTGCGCACTTACCCTGCATAACTGCTCCTTGTCTTGCTTGGACACATCCAGAGTCACTACGTGGGGGAGTGGGGTGCAACAAGTATGTCACAATTTGAAATGTCTCTGGCTGACAGTGATGGCCTGACACATTTATCATACCTCTCAACCTCAGAGCAAGAAATCTAGACAAAGCTATAAACAGAAATGGGACAAAGAAAGGCCCAAAAAAGGACAAATTTTAAATATTGCTCTTATAAACTTAGACAGATAATAGAATAGTAGATCTTGCGTTAGTATGAACTTTCTGAAGGGCATGAAATCTGAAACTCAAATGTTTGTCATTATTTTCTAACTTCAATCTTTAATGATTTGCCACTAATTTGCTAGAAAACCACAATTTTATGAAAAATGGACCAAAAATGTGATGCAAAAATATAAAATAACCACACAATACCGCTGGGAACCTTTCAAGGAAGGGACACTTTTTTAATATTAGTACTGTTAACTTGAGCAGCTGACAAAATAAGACAATCTACATATATTTCTGAAATTAAAAGTAATCTATAACTCTGATCATTACAATTATTTATTAATTGTAAACCCTCCACGTTTTCTTCCAAATTTGCCATTTTGCGGAGGGATTATTAGGGAGAGAGCAACATTTTGAGTCAAAATCTGGGACAATTGAGAGATTTGGATATACCTAATACTATAAAGCGATTTGTTTGCATGTATCTCTCACCCTCACAGGATACACTGAATGTCTCTATCCCCAGAAATAGTAAGTTGATCATATGTCTTCCAGGTGCTCCAAGAAAAGTTAGCAATTGTAAGTTCTCCAGCATGTCCTGGGTCTTCCATGGACCACCTCCCAGTGGGCCGTGGTAGCTGGGGGCATACTCAATAGGTAGTCAGACCACCTCAACTGACTATTCTCAGTCTGGAGGAGAAAAGGTTGTACTCTGAGATCCTCTCAGATTATTGGGCTCCTTTTTCTGACAGGGAGGGAGCCCAGCTACCCTGCAAAGGAATTTCATTTCTAATCTTGCATCCATGCTACCATCCTTTTATTCACTATCCGGAGCTTGTGACCATAGGTGAGGATGAGAGCAATAGACTATCTGGTGAATGAAAGCTTCATCATGTGACTCATTTCTCACTTGTCCACCACATAATAGTACAATCTCTTAAGTACCCATTCATTCATGTGTCTGAAACTACTCTAACTTTATTCAAGAACAACATCCTATGATACTAAAACTTCTACAGGTGAGGTAGCTGCTCCACTGTTTGACTGAAGAGAGTAATTCACTCTTTTTGAGAAGAGAATCATGACTTCTGATTTGGAGGTGACAATTCTCATCCCACTCATTTCTCACTCAGCCATGAATAACTCGAGTACACGCTGAAGATCACTTAAGAAATCTGCATTACCCCTCAGCTGATATTGCATACTTATATTCAGTCAGGTGTTTGAAAAAAAAACACCTATCTGCTTTAGTTCTTACACACTTGCATGATCTGCCTAAGAAAGTTTTTTTTAGCTAAAATGGGCACTCCACTACTTTTTGATGAGGTCTCTGAGGCAAGGATATGGGTATCCAATTCTTTTTAAGGAAATCAGATTGTGAGGCAGAGATATGGGGTTCATGTACTAAATAAGTCTGTATTCATATTATACAGAAAGTGTTAGAGAAGTATTTTACAAGCTACCTGAATGCATGTAAACTCCAGGATCATCTCGCAAACTTTAATTTCATAAAACTAATACCAGTATACATGCCAACCTGCCCCCCCTTCCAACTACATATTCATGGTTTGAAAACTGTCATTATTTCATACATTGTACACCAGACTGCCAGAGTAATGACTTTACCATAAGTAAATAAACAACAGCAGAACTTGGTATACTTGATTGGTCAATGCTAGTTGAACAGTAATAACAGCTAACTAACACTCAGGACCAGAAGCTGAACTTCTGATAACAAGTAGAAGCCGTTTAGGCTTTAACATTAACTCTGCTTGTATGGAAAATATAATCTGCAACAAGTCATAGTCCTAAATGGAAAACTCCTCGTATTTCTATTTTACCTCAAACCAGACATATTTGAATTATTTCAAGAGAAAGTCTATACAAAACCCTGATGTTTTGGAAGGTGATGTTGAAACAGCCTTTGTAAAATGAGTGCAACTGCAAGAACTTAAGCCTCCAAAAGGAAATGTTCTTATTTTGTTTCCCATACCCCCAGCTTCTCACCACTTATAGCAGGTTCTCAGAGATCAGCTTTACTACAGCTTAATAATGCAGACCTCTTAATCTGGATTCTTTCAATGTGGCATTATAACGCTGTTATTTTATCTTGTTACCTACACAGATCAAAGCAAATAACATATATATTTTTTCTTGTCTGATCAAGTACAAGAAGTAAGGGAGCTTCCCATCCTGAAAGCTGAGCTGGGGATAATGTCAAAAATAACACAACAAACAAGGCAAACCTGTAACACAGAAAACACATTAAGCATCATAGCTATTTTTTCTTTGCAAGCCCCAGTTCAGCAAAAACATTTTTCATGAATTAGATAATGCAATGCAATGTACAATCCTACCTTGTCAACCCTTATGAATACATTCAATAAAGGAAAAGCTGCTATACTAGCTTCACCCTAGCTTCAGGTTTTCAGCTGGCATATTGTCACTATCCTCAGACCGTAACACACAAGTAAATACAAGTACTGTGCTTAGTGCTACTGATTGTTTCTTGCTCTCTTTTTTTGAGAAGAGAGCGAGAACCAGTCAGTAGCAATCCAGCTGTCCACGACATGCCTGCGGACGTGGCAGTCCGAACCCCCTTCTAATTTACTGTGCGGTTAAACCGCATAGACTTCTGGGCATCACACTGATGCCTTCTCTTTAATCTGGACTGCTTTTACAACAGTCTAGATTTCCAGATGTTCGGTAAAAAAAAAACAAAAAAACCCTGACCTCGACAAGCATGTGCAGTTCGAGTTCTGGGACTTTGTGGACTCGCTTAGGAGCACAACATTACAATAAACAAACTATTTAAATACATTTTTTATTTTTTTATTCAATGTAAAATGTCTAAACTTCCATCTTTTTGCTGGGAGAGCTGCAGTCCTGCAGTCCAATGGCACGAGCTGCCCCTGGTGAGGATGAGAATGCTGTTGACCAACCCACAGTGAGGAGATGGAGAAGATTGTGCAGACCCGAGGTAACCTACCAGGGGCTAAATGAGCTGGAGATAGTGGAGTGCTATAGGGTGCACTGGGACCTCCTGCAGCAAATTGTTGAGCTGTGCCAGCCACACCTGACACACAGAACTAACAGAGGGGAACCCATCCCAGTGGATACCAAGGTATGTGTAGGCCCAAGAATACTAGCCACAGGTACCTTCCAAAGGCCAATTGGGGATATCATGGGTTTCTCACAGGCATCAGCATCCAGGGTACTCCACCAGTTCCTGGATGCCATGTCAGCACATGCCGGTGAGCATGTATATTTTCCCAACACCCATGAGGCACTGGCCAGCAATATGCGTCTCTTCCACCAAGTAGCAGAATACCCTGAGGTAGTGGGTGCTATAGACTGCACGCACATATGCATCAAAGCACCACCCGATGAGCAGGGTAGGGTCTACATCAACCGCAAGGGCTTCCCCTCCATCAACTGTCAGGTCATGTGCGATGCCCAGGGCATTATAAAGAATGTGTATGCTGGCTGCCCTGGAAGCTATCACGACTCCCACATCTGGCATCTGACACAGCTATACCAAAGATTTGCCAATGGGGACATCCCTTACAGTCACCTAGTGGGGGATGCTGGTTACGCACTGGAGCCGTGGCTGATGACACCCATCAGAAATGCACACACGCTCGAACAAGAACTCCATAATGAGGCACATGCACAAACCAGAATTATAAAAGAGCATGTGTTTGGGATGCTCAAGTCATGGTTCCGGTGCCTGGACACATCTGGTGGAGCCTTGCAGTACTCACCAGCTACATGTACTCAAATTGTCATTGTATGTGCAATGCTGCACAATATGATCCTGTGGAAGCAGCTGCGGCAGGAGCAGCATGGGGCAGGGACACACAGCCCCCCACCATTGCTAAGGCCTACACAGGCACAGAGCGACTCAGAGGATGAACAACCTGAGCCTGCCCCAGTAGGCAGAAGGAGGCGTGCCCACTATGCCCTGGCCTTGGAAAAGAGGCAACGCATAGCACATACACTGACACAGTTGGGACCCAGGGAATGACACCTCTCTCTGACTCGCACATACAGTGGATGCTAAACATGACACTACCTGTGCTCAACCATGTATAGGGAGTGTATAATGTGCACCCAACATAGGCAGCCCTCCAGCACCATCCTCAGTAGTGGCACAGCCACAAGGTAAGTCACTCTTCCTACCAACTGCCGAATGGAGTAGTATGTGTTGTTACTTGTATCTATGCTATGGATGTGAGCATGCAAGGGAATAGGGTGGCTGAATGGGATGCCAGCAGATAGTAGATACCTATAGTGGCAACATGAGATCTGTAACAAATACTGGTGTCACCATAGTAGCCAGTACTACACATGGTGACAAAACCCACTGCAGGAAATATGCTGGGCCACATGTGTGCCCATATAACACACACATGCCAGTCAGGGAGGCTCACATACCCAACAACAGTCTCAGAGAGCAGGACAGGTGCAGACAAACACAAACAAAGGCTGTGCTAAGGCCTCTGATTGATGGCTATGAGTAACCACCCCCCAGGCCTATACAGACAGACTACAACAGGTCAGGCAGTGGTATGTTAGTTCTGAAGGGTAAGAAGTCAGAAACTGAAATGTAGGTCAATCAAACCTAAGACCTGTAGTACACTGATATGCCTCCAGTCAGCATGATAGGTTAGACTACAGAATGAAATGGAGTACCTGACATAGGTTCATAGGTTCATAGATTAGTACTAAGCTAACTGCCCTTCCGAACCATTTTAAGCCTAGCCAATTATCCCTTGTGAGACTCAAACAATGCACCTTTTGTTTGTAAGGCAAACACCTTAACCATTAGGCCACCCTCCCCTCACATACCAGTACAGTCATAGCAAATGTGTACAAATGTGAGGTGTGCCCCCCAATCCTATGTAGAAATGTAGTAACAGTCTGGTGTGCCCCCCAATCCTATGTAGAAATGTAGTAACAGCCAAGTGTGCCCCCCCAATCCTATGTAGAAATGTAGTAACAGTCAGATGTGTGCCCCCATTCCTATGTAGACACCTAGTAACACACAGGTGTGCCCCCCCAATCCTATGTAGAAATGTAGTAACAGTCAGGTGTGCCCCCCATTCCTATGTAGACATGTAGTAACACAAAGGCCTGCCCCCAATCCTATGTAAAAATGTAGTAACATGTATGTGTAGGTATAATAACAGTGGAGCACAGATTACCTGAGCTGGCCAAGGTAGCAGGATAGATTGTAGCATGTGTACAATATGCAGGTCTGTGTGTGTTAGGTTGATGTGTGTTGTATATTGTGTGAGCTTGGTCAGTATGTATGCATGGTGAGGTTTGTCCTGGTGGCCATTGCCCAGTACTGCCGATGACAGGGCCAGGTCCTCACAACTGCAGTGCCCAACACAATGCTTCCTAGTATAATACATACTAGCAGTAAGCCATTTTAAATGTTTGGAAGTAATATGTGTCACCATCTGAAAGATGGACATGGCATGACTGTCGGCCCAGATATACAAGCAGTGCACAGGGTGAAGTACCCCAGACAGACAGTGTATAATATGTAACTGTCAAATGGACACATCCTTGGAATTGTACATACAGGTTTACAGCACATTATCTGGGCTTGTAGTAGGGAATACCAGTGTCGTCTAGCCAAACACTGGCAGACCACAAAGGTCATAGGAATGCTGTATTGAGAAACAGTTGATGTCCCTTCACAAGCCAGCATAGGTGGAATGTCCCATGCATATCTGTGAGTCAGATTCAAGTAGTGTCAGTAGCACACATGCACCCAGCTCATCCAACCACCACCCACAGGTACCTCTCCAGTCATATCCCTGCTGTTAGGAATGAGTACAATATGACCCCCACCTGTGTATGGCAATAGCAAAAGACTGCAGCATGCAGAGCAGGTGTCCCATGCAGGTGTGTCCCTAGCTGTAAACAGCACCCTGCCAGCATCCACACCACTGGATCAATACTGACAGAAAGTATTGGCATGAACACCTAACACACCCACCATGCCATCTCAGGGGAATATACTGCATTACAGCCTGGGACTGTAGGACTGACAGAATGCAACGGGCTGCTACAGCTGGCCTGCAATCCTACCAAACAGCCTACAGTCCTCTGCCAAAGGCCTGTGTCTCACCTGTACTGCCAATGTATGTTATGTCATGGACTCCCAAATAACAACATAACACAGTCCACAGAACCCATATACAAGGCCATGTGGACAAATCACAATAACATGTCCACCATGTCCAACTGCATGAACTGTGGACTAACACCAACTTACTGCTGTGATAAGGTGATAACTAAAGGGAAAATATCAGAGAACGTTTGCATAATGTGAATGTAAGGAAGAGGACAGAATACTGGGGGGGGGGGCATGGGTGGCATGGAATGTGTGGTCCGAAACTCAGCTGTGTGCACTTAATATCCCTGGCTGAAAACACAAGAATGGGTGGCTACAAACCTGCTCATAAACCACAATGTCTTGGGGTAATGTCCAGAATTATGACCCCTGCCTCTGGGTAACCTGTGTAAATCTGTACAGCTGCGAGGTATTGCCACAGCAACATATGGCCATACTGTCACGTCGATGGATGTACAAGTATGGGATCCTCTGCCATCAGTGTACCAAGGTGCTGAACCAGTTTCACAGACCCAGCAGCAAGTGTCTGCAGCTCTTCCTCCAGAATGGCATGAGTGTGCAAGAATATGTAGGCGTTTGACCACAATATTCGACACAGCTGCATTCACGCTGTGTTTCCCAGGACATCATTGCGAGCAAATATGTCTACTTGACAGTACTTGATGACATAAAAAAATCACAGTGTATAACAGTACACATGTCTGAATATCTCTGCTAACACCAGGACCATGTAGCAGAAGCAGCACAGACACAGCTACCTACAGTAACCCACTATCCTTTGCCCAATTTGACCCCATATTGTCAACTGATCTACAGATATCCTGCCGAAACAGTTTGCTAGCTGTAGGTGTAGAACACAAATGTCTGCACTGGGTACAATCTACCTGGAATGGATTCACACATTCAATACAGAAGGTCATACTGGGCATGCTCCCACACTTAGAAAAATGAAGGCTATGTCAGAGAACAAAATACTGAAAGGTCATACTGGACATGTTCATACACTTAACAGAAATGAAGACAGAAATGAAGCCCATGTCTGGCAACAACAGTGGACCATACATATCTGACAGTTGCAAATGTTAGTGCATACACTTCTCAGTATACACCAGTCATGCTTTGCACACACATTGGATAGGAATACACACATATATCCAAGGGCAACACACTATAATATGCCAAAAGTACACATAAATAGATGTGTGGAAGAGAGTGACAGTGACAAAGAGCCATCCATCATGAGGCCTGTCCCACCCAGCACACAACCAATTGGCTAAAACTACATGATGTGTAAACGTCAATCACTGTAGACATACCTGTCCCTGAGTTTACAGACAGTCCCACATTTATTCACTTAAGTTCCCCATCCTGCATCACACTTGGTAACATACACTCATTAATACCACTCGTTAACATATCATTCCTCTAAATGCCTAGACAAATGATCACAACACAAGAACTGTTACTCCATTACCTCCTTGACTTGAGTGGAATATGTTTTACAAGGCCTCACTGCTGTCATCCAGTGTTCACCATGGGTATGTCTGGACATCGTGATCATGGCCCCCATATGATAGGGGCTGCTACGTTCACTCAATAATGTCATGCACTGGAGTATCATATGTAACTATTGCTCAGTACATGCCAGATCTGCTGCTCAATCAACTTATCATGTGTACAACAGTAATATATGGATACATCCCCCTGGTGTTGTCTAGTAATTCCTCAATGCATCTGTAGTGCTGCAGACATGGGTAGTCATTCACCTTTCTGCTGATTGCAATTTTAAGGGTATACCTGGTGTCTACTTTCCCTCCCAATGCATGTTCCATGCTACAAACATTTTCATACTATCAGCTGTCCTGTGATTACATATCAGACAAGTATTTCTGGTGTCTCATGTGTCAGTCCATGTCCATGATTCCAAAGGGAAATGCTGACATATGAACAACCCCACAATCACACATGTGCATACATGGACACCCACACAAACATATACACATGCACACACACATCCTACATGCATCAACCCCCCTCCACTCCACTAGATTGCACTTACAGACAAAATAACTCCCACCCATAGTCACACACACACACACACACACACACACACACACACACACACACACACACACACACACACCTACAGGTGAGGTTGCACAAACATAGTACACACAGTCCTCCCATTACCCATCTGTCAACATGCATAACATATGGTGCTCAACAGTATGCAGTGCAGCTATAGTCAATCCATGCTAGCAACAGTATACATGTGTGTGATGCATGAGCTGTGTTAGTAGGGGATGCCCCTTCCCCTGGAAAACACTGCACCCATGTACACAGTATTGCTGTGCACCTGTTCTGCACCCTGCCATGTACTGTGCACCATACCTCACAGGTGTAGAAACCATTGCTGAATGTATATTACTGTGTCAGTTATGTCTGCTCTAATGCTCACAGCCCCTATGTGTTTGTCCGACATATACCTGGGATGATAGGTGGACAGATGTCATTTGTGAGTGCCTGATGTCTGACTTACAGATTTCAACATCAGCGGTGCATGTATGACCAATAGGATACTATTACACTGACAGCTGTTAAACCTTACAGTGGCTATGGGGAGTGTACAAACCCTTATTGATATGACGCACTATTCCTTGATATGCCATGGGACCACATCACCACATATGTTAACATTACATGAGCCTGATAAGTGACATATGTCCTGTACATTCACATGCAGTGTCTAACAAACTTGTTAGGTATGCAGATGCTGACTGCAATGCATACACTTTGTGGGTGCATATGTGCGCACACCCTTATCATGACAGTTTGTTGCACCTATTGTTATGTGTACTACAGCAGTCACTATTATTGGCAGGGGTATACTACCATGGGCCATCTGCATTTGCCAGTATATGGTCAGTCTGCTCTACACATGTCCCCCAACATGATTGCAAGGTCTACTCATGTGCACATCCCCTGGAGTTCACATACTGCCATCACTATTGATGTGGAGTCAGGGTTACATCTGCCACAGTTCCTGAACCTGACTGTGTGCAGCTACAGCCATTCGTAGCATCTTTAGGATCCCTGTTGCAGTGCACTCGTATATCATAATGACACCCCCTCCCTACGTTTAGCCTTTTAGCAGATGCTTTACAACTATGGCCTACACATATGTGTCAGTTTGCAGTGTCCCAAACACTGAGCACCACATGTAACAGCCTAGTCCCAGCTAATGACTGGCAAACATACAGATATACACTGGCACCGGCACAGTACAGGTGGGGATGGTGGGCCTGAGGTGAGGTGAGGCATTGGTTGTGCAGCACTTGTATCTTACATGATACTGTCTCTAGGTTTCCAAAGTGGTCATGGTACACCAGTACACATTGCAATGCATGAATGTTGGGAACCTCTTCTGTTATGCATACACTACCTGTAGAGAGGCCTGGCTGATGTTTCCTGTGGTACAACTGCCATATCTGATTACCCTAACCCATAAGTCACATGTTTGCAGAGTCCAGGCAATTGCTGACAAGGGTACCACACAGCCAGTACTTGCTGGACATTCCTGCTACCCCCTCAGTGTTGTGGCATATTAGTGGGCAGCCAGCATGACCAGTCTGCTACATGTGACATCATTTGTCTTGGAAGGCCATCTGTTTATTTTCTACATCATTCCAGTCCCATTACATCCTTGCCACATACATGACTGTCTGCACTGTTTGCCATGACATATGCAATGATGAGGTATGGCTACATGTGAAGCTCATGGGTGCTACTTGTTGGGTATGGGGCCCATGTCATGAAGATGTGTGCAAGCCATGCCTGACTCTGTTGTAGGTAAGTGTGCACATTTGATGGTCAAATGTCTTGGACAAAAGACCAATACGTGGTGTGACATTGGGGACGTGTACTTTCTGAAAGGTGTATTTCTATGACAAATGCATGCAGACAGTAGCTCAACAGCTACCTCCACTATATTTTATCTGGAGTGTGTGCACACATATGTTTCCAGTGTTTATGAAGGTATGTAGTCCCCATATTTGCTGCCCTAACCTACGATTCCATATTACATATTCAGTGCTCATGTTGGGACCACATTGCAGGTGTTAAGAGTTGTGGACCACAGGTATTATGATATGCTGTAGTGTAGATCTGTAACAGTTGCCATTGTAATACTGGTATATACACTGTTGTAGCACTGTGTAAGAGTGGTATTTCACCCATATCCCTACTGTAGGCCATGTTGAGGCCAGGCTGAGACTGAACAGGGTATTAAGATGTGTTCCACCATTACGTTCATCCCTGTGGACACATTTTGCAATGACAGGATGTTATTTATCTTGCTAGTATCTGGCATACCCTTCACATACCCCATCATGGTCCCCACTGTGATGCAGTTCAGTTAACAGAAACAATATGTGAACATGTACAGCATGCATTATGGGTGGTGTGTTAGATGTGCGCATGGAATATACCATAGCCATTACATGACCGGTGTATTGGCAAGCATGAACATAAACCATACTCACCAGCTACAGGCTGCTGCCTTGGTGCTATACCAGTGGGACCTACATAAGTGTGTGAGAGATGTGATGTCAGTAGCCACAACTGTGGCATTGCTATAGGGTGGGTGCAGCATTACAGTACATCAACAGTACAAGTCCACACTACTAAAGCTTATGCACATCTGTTTATTACTACTAAGCAGCAACAGACTATATGTATATATATATATATATATATATATATATATATATATATATATATATAACATCTCACATATGCATGATCTACCTGTACAGATGTGGATGCACACACAACAGTGGTCTACTGATCACCTGTGGCCTTACCTGCATGCTCCTCAGCCGGTGTGTGGGTAGCATCCACCTCCACTATGGTCTGGACTAGTTGTTGCGTGTGTGGCCAGGCAGATGCCATGAGACTGGCGAGGAGCACCTCAACATGTGTCAGGGGGGACGGATGGCATAACCCCCCCATTGTGAGGTGATCCCTCCCGGACTGCAGCAGCATGCCTATGGGCATTGTGAAGCAGGTCACTACAATGATGCCGGACATGCTCATAACTGCGGCCGACATCATTGACCATATGGACTAGATCATTCCACAGGATGGTCCGCTACCACCGCTCATGGGCTGTCCTGCCAAAGAACTCCTGATAGTGTAGTACCAGGTGGTTAACAATTACCTTATTTTCATCTGCTGAATACACCAGTAACTGGCCATGGAACATCTTACCTGAAAGACATAAAAATGGAAACAGGTCTGAGCAACTCATACAGCAAGGTTACCATAGTTCTTAATGCACATCTCTGTCTCCCCCCCACCATATCTGTGATGACAAACTGTTCACACAACTCAGTAGGTATGGCAACAGCTTACCTACCATTGGGACATATATTGTATTGTACCATGCTTTGTGCCATGTGTTTGTAGCCATGTTCCCTGTGGGGATGCTATAATTGCTGGCCTGTTACAGACTATTTCACCTGCATGTCATTGTAAGGGCCACTATGGTTCCATATATGCATATAGTCTGTTTGTTATGTGATTGCTACACATCAGTCATTATGTGTTATTGGGGATATCTATGCATGCTGTTGGACATGTTCCGGGATTGTGTTGACTATTACTACCCACATATGTTCTATAACAGTGACACAATAGCATATTTAGTGAACAGCTGCCAGCAGAACCATCTCTCCCATCTCATCTGGCCATATTACCAGGCCACATCACATGTGGGACCCACCCTGGGGCCTCCTCATGTACTGGTCCAGCACTACCTTTAGGTGGAACCACCTCAGGGGATGGTGTCCCCCCCTGGGGGCACACACAGACATGATCCTGTCACCCAAGGTCAGGTCCAGTGTCTGTTGCATAGGGGGCTACACAGAGACTTGTGGGATGTGCTACAGCACCTTGAGGCCCTCAGTACATAATCACAGGGTCCACATGCTCCTCCTGCTCAGCCTCCAGGCCAGGCACCTTCAGGGCCATGAAGCTGCTGTTGTGATTAGCAAAGGGTGGGGGCCTTGTTCCCATTGTTTCTATATGGGGGGGTCATGGGGCTTCCACATCAGAGACCACTCCCACCATCCAGGGTGTTTACTCACCACATATGTCATATACCACCTGTGTATGCTGTCCTCTATATCTACCAGTCCAACCCACCTCCACAAATATACCTGCTATCTTTCCCCAAATTTCTATTCCCAACTTCACAGACAAAGGCAATGTGGTCCCAACAAGGGGTTCACATGTGACATAACCATCTATGTTGCACACACTTACAGCTGTATATATCTGTGTGTATTGCTATGTGTGATGTTCCCTCACACATAGCATGCAGCACTGTGATGTAAATATAGGGGACATGTATTTATATACATATATGTGTGTGTCTTTTTATATATGTAGACATACACACACACACATATTTATATATGTGTGTGTGTGTGTGTGTGTGTGTGTAGATATATTTTATGTTGTATATATGTGTTTATATGCATGTGTATATATATATATATATATATATATATATATATATATATATATATATATATATAGTTGTCTGTATATCTGTAGACAAGCATGTATACACACACACACACACACACACACACACACACACACACACACACACACACACACACACACATATATATATATATATATATATATATATATATATACACACACACACACACACATTTACATATATAGATATATATATATATATATATATATATATATATATATATATATATATATATGGGGTACATTCAGGCATCCAGTCCACAATCTCTAAATCTCCTTTCTGCACAGCTGCACTGTTCTGCCTTGCTACAACACAGATAGGTGCCACATATGGACACAGCCTAACATTGGGGGGGTATGTATAGGGCCAGATTGCAGGTAAGCCTATTACACACCTATGGCATTTCAGCATGCTACATTACATATTAACTTGATCGTCCTGCAAGTGGTGGGCTCTGAAACCCACATGTCCATCATTATGCTATTACTTCTACCACCAGCTATTGGCCACAGTAATATATATGCTTTCCATTACACAACACACACTATGATGGCTTACATCTTGTCAGTCAGTGCTGCTCTGCACAGTTGACAGGTATGGCCCACTACCCACAGGAACAGACTCTGTTGTCCATAGCAGTTGTTCAGCTGAACATCATTACAACAACACCTGATGGCACATATAAATCATTCCCCATCATCTATTCCATTATTATGGACCAAGTGCTACAGTCAATTACATGCATATATATATATATACTTCACATACCTGTTGTGGGAATGAGGTCTGTTCCGGATAGTGTCCTTGTAAGGATTTTTTTTTGTTCTCCTTTGGCTTGGTCTTTAGGCTGCTTTCTTTTTTAGTTTGTTTGATTGTTTCACTTTCACTTTCTTTCACTTTCTCACTCTCTCTCTCTCTCTCTCTCCAGTAAATGGATTGAGCTGCTTTGAATAGATTGCAGCATGGCTTTTGTAGGTGATACACATGATCAGGTGATGGCCTCTGTATCAATCAGTGTCCTCCACTTGCTACCTGCATGCAGCATGCTGTGTAGTGCTTCCAATTACCAAGGTCATGGCAACCCACTACTATAAATCCCTACATCATGTGGGCATGGTCCCTTTACCTTTCCTTTATGGTGGACATCCTTCCTATGTGTAGGCAGCAGTTTTACAGGCAGCAGGTAGCAATACCTCTTACCAGAGAACTTGCAGACTCAAGCCAGCCACATATTTGTATGACGTTCCAGAACTATAGACAAAGTATGAGCAGTGTTCTTGTATGCATTGTATAGCACCAGTGTTACAGGGTTTATGTTTACATACTAGTTTAACATGGAATGCAGTCTGTCTGCATAGCTCTCAACTGTGGGACTATCAAATTGATGGCCAGAGGTGTGCCTGTTATGTTTTGTCTGTCCACCACACAGGTCTTGTGTCAGATATATCACTGGCAGTGTGTGTGTGTGTGTGTGTGTGTGTGTGTGTGTGTGTGTGTGTGTGTGTGTGTGTGTGTGTGTGTGTGTGTGTGTTGAGTGCTATCAGTACATGGCTACATCCCATTGTGTTTCTGACTTCATGTTCCTGACTAAGGGTATGTTGCAGACTATCCTGTAACACCAGCAACTTGCTTAGTGTATGACAACACTATTTCACATATGGGCCTGTGTTCTGGCCTCTGTCCTCCACCTACATACCAGGCTTTGTCCATATGACATGCAGTTGGGTTGTTATGTAGTGGCCTGTGATTATGTTATGCTGGCATTCCTGCCATCATTCCAGTGCTGTTGTGGCCCCCACACATATTGTGGGGTTGGGTCCATATATATGTGGGCTTCATCTGCACAATACATGTGTGTCCTTCTGCAGTCCAGAGGTCAGTGTATGTAACAGTGGTATATGCCCCTTTAAGTCAGTCTATGAGGGGGATGCACCATAGATAACCTAGGCTGTTACAACATGTGAGGGATATCAGGAGTAAGCTGCCTTAAGGTATATGGATATACATTACCATACATTTCACCTTGGCAAAATGCTGGCCTACTGCTTCCTGCCATGCAGACTGTTCTGTTTGTCAGTGTGATTGTGATGGTTTCAGTTATAGGTTCATAGGTTCATAGGGTGGTACTGAGCTATCTGCCCGAAAGCATATATTAGCCCAGCCACATTGTGTGGTATTCACCGCCCCTTTAGTAGTTCCCTAGACCCTTGTACTAGCAGCTGGTACCCTTGGCCCCTATCTGCTAGTGCTGTTGGTGTGATCCCCGGTGTGAACTTTCTGTTACCCATCCACACATCAAGGTTCCTCTTGAAGAGTGATAGTGAGGGGCTCTGTCTTATGTAGATCTGGACCCTGTTCCATAGTAAGGGAAGTCTCTGTGAAGGGAATCTATCCCTCCAGCATGTTCTCTTCATTGTTGTGTTGAGGTTTATATCCCTAGAGTGTATAGCTCGAGTAGATTCGGTTTTGCTAAGATGGAGCATGTTCAATAATTCTGGGTTCTGCATGGCTCTGTACGTTAGACAGAGATTGCCTCTGAGAAAGCGGTATGCAACAGAGAACAGTCTTAGCTTTTTCAATCATGCTGCATAGGGCAACTGTTTGAGGCCAGTAATTCTCTTGGTTAGGTACCTCTGTGGTCTCTCTAGCTGCTAGAGATGTCTAGCCAGGTACATTCCAATTGGTGCATTGTACTCAAAAATGGGTATAATGAGGGAAGAGTAGAGGGGCACCATTACATCCTTAGATCTTGATGCAAACCCTTTCATGATCAGATGGGTCATATAGAAGGATTTTCTAACCACTTTGGCAACATGGTTATCAAAGGAAAGCTGGCTATCTACTTGGGTCCCTAGTTCCCTTATTTTTTCTTCAGATTTCAGGGGATTACCTCCTATGTTGTAGTTTGCGGGTACTCTGTTTTTTCCAAAGGGGATTACTACACATTTTTTTGCATTTAGCTTGAGACCATGGCTTTGACACCATGCATCAGTCTCATTTAGGCCCTTCTGGGAGATCTCCATGTTAGCCAGAGACTCTATTATAGCACCCAGTTTGCAGTCGTCTGCAAACTTAGTCAGCCACAGCCCTTCCGTGCTTGCCTGTACTTCTGAGAAGTATATGCCAAACAGGAGGGGCCCCAGGACAGAGCCCTGAGGCACACCACTCATTACTGGTCTGGATTCGGACATAGATCCCGCTACTTTTACTTTATGGGATCTGTCTGAGAGCCAGTTTGCGATCCATCTTGTGACATAAGGGTTTATGCCCAGGCTGGTGAGCTTATCAATAATACCCGGATGGGGAATGGTGTCAAATGCTTTAGCAAGGTCAAGGTAAGCCGTGTGTACCTCCTTTCCCTTATCTATAGCCTGAGTAACTGTCTCAAATAAATCCAACAAGTTCAGGAGGCATGATCTGCCCTTGACAAAGCCGAACTATGTGGGGTCCAGTGACTGGAGGTTCCCAATCTCTCCATTTATGAGTTCCATAATGATTCGCTCCATAGCCTTACAGATCAGACTGGTCAGGCTTATTGGTCGATAGTTCCCGGGGTCAGTTGTGGCCCCACCCTTGTGTAGCGGGACCACCATTGCTGTGCACTATTCTCTGGGCACATATCCTGTGGAGAGGCTGAGACTGAACAGGGTATTAAGATGCGGGGTTAATTTCTTTTGGAGCTCGCGTATGACACAGCCTAGGACACAATCTGGTCCCATGAAGGCAGTGTTGTTAGCTTTAGATAGAGCCTTGTTAACCAACATATCAGTAATAATTGGACTTACACAATCCCCTGGAATAGTAATAGGCCCTGTAGGTGGTGAGGGGGGGAGAAATTTGCACTGAACCTGTCAGCCAAGATGTTGGCAATGTCTTAAGGGTCAGTGTATTTTGTTCCATTTTGTACTAGCTCAGAACAGACCTGAGCATTGCCATTTAGGTTTTTGATGTAGCCATAGAAGGCCTTATGGTTATTCTTGGCATCCTTGGCAACTTTCTTTTCAAAATTAGCTTTAGTTGACTTGATGAGGGCCCTCAATTTCTTACTAATGCTGATCAGGGATGATTTTTCTACTTGAGATTTGGCATTTTTTTGTATAAGTGTCCTCTTTTTATTGTAAAGTTTGCTTATGGCCGGGGTCCACCAGACTGGTTTCTTCTTGTTTGAGGAAGGAGTCTTGGTTTTATTTGGGATAACACGGTCCATGCAATCCTAAAGATGTATATAAAGTGCCTTGGTGTAGGATTCCACATCCTGGATATCATTATCCTTCTGCAAGGGAATAGTGAAGCTTTCCACTTCGGATGCAAGTAGTTTGAAGTTTGCTTTGGAAAGGTTTTTGACTATGTTTTTTTTGAATGGGGGAGGTGGTGGGGTGAGGATGTCCAGGGTTATCAGTTTGTGGTCAGATCTGACCAAGGAGGGAGTGATAACGGGTGTGGTACAGTGGGCGCCCATATTTGTGATGACTAAATCCAATATGTTGTCCCCTCTAGTGGGGGAACATACTAGTTGTTCAAGGGCATTTGAATTTATAAATTCTATGAATCGCTGAGCATAGGAGTTGGAACATTGGTAGTTCGCCCAGTCTATACCAGGGTAGTTGAAATCACCCTAGATTATGGTGTTGGGTAGGACCTTTATATTTTCCAATGTCTCAAGGAATGCAGAGTGAGCATCTTGGGACATGGTGGGCGATCTATAACCGGCTAAGACTTGAAATGTGGTTTTGCCTGCTGATAGTTGCGCATGGATGAGCTCTGGGGCATCATGCTGCACTACTAACCTGGAGATATGGGTATCCTTGATGAATATGGATACACCTCCACCCTTTGTACTGCAATCCGATAACTGAGGCCAGAAGGTATTATATGAATTGTAACCTGGCAGTGCTGGGGTGCTCTCTTGAGCCTTGAACCATGTTTCCGTCACTGCACAAACATTGATTTTCTCCATGCTGAGGAGAGCCTCGAGTGTATGCATTTTGAGGTTGAGACTTCTGGCATTGAGTAGCATTACCCTTAGTTTTTGGTTACCTGTGCTGGTTACAGTGGTTGGTTTGTCCTTTGAGCCTTGCATAGAAAAGGCACTATGGGGACAGCAAGAGCCTTGGCCAGTATTCAAAAACCTAGGTGTGACAGGTGCAACCCATCTCTGGCAAAACAGCGAGGCTTATCTATCATGTCATCCCAGGCAGACAGACACTGGATCCCTTTAGAATGACACCAGAAGCTTAGCCAGTTGTTGAAATTGATCCTTTTGTCTTTGTATTGTGGTATCATTCTAGGTGAAGGTAGTATGCTGCTCAAGGTCAGGGTCATACCAACTTGGGCTACATGATCAGAGAGCTCCTCAATGTCTCTTTTTATGTAGTCCAGGGAGGTATGTCTTAGATCATTCACACCAACATGTACAATGACAGCGTCATACTTGTACTTGTTCTGGAGTGACCTAAGTGCTTGTGTTATGTGGCGGATCCAAGCACCCGACAGGCAGCTGACAGTAACCTTCTCCTTGTTCAGCCTGGTGAGTGGAACATCTGTGTGCATTACTATAGAGTCTCCTATTACTAACGTTTTAGGTATGGTGTTTTGCCTTAAGGGCTGTTGTGAGGCACACTGCTGAGGTGAATTATGTGTTTTCTGGCTTGTGTTTGGGGGTGCAGGTTGCTTGCTTGTCTGCTTTGGAGGGCACTGTTTCTTTTTCGGATTGGTACCTAGTGCCTCCAAATATGTTTTTGTGTATTTATGCGTATGTTTTGCTGGTGCTTGTTTTGTAGATTCATATGTGACAGATACATCCCAGTTTGTCAACTGAAGTCTTTTCCCCCTAGGGATTGCATACAAAGTGTAGTTAGAGGCTGCTGGACTATACATCTGCATTACTTACTGTTGATTGATTGTTATCCTGTAGCCCAGTCTGTCTTTACTGTTGTACTACTTGAAGGCCTTGGCCTGGACAGCAACATATGTTATGCTTTTGGATTAATGTATTAAATGATCTGTTTGAGAGTTGCATTAAATTGTTTGTACGTATTTCAAAGTCTAAACAACTGTATGACATGGCATATGCAACTATAATATTACACAAATAAAACTTTCTCATGTATGCAAACCTGTGAATGGTGTTATATCCTTTAACCTCTCTGTGGGTGTATGTTTCAGGCAACAATTGTCTTTTGCATGGGTGACTCATACACTGTCCATTTGGCAACTATAGGAATGCTGGTGGTTCAGTATGGTGTGCACCCTCAAAATATGTATCTTCCTATACATATCTCTGTATGTGTATGTGTAGTTATATATATATATATATATATATATATATATATATATATATATATATATATATATGTTTATATAAATATGTATCTGCATATATGTGTATGTCTATATGTATCTTAGTAATGTTTATTGCTTCCACATTGTACATTCCCTATGGTAACCAGACTGTACCACGTAATATGTTATTGATACCAGCCTGACATCATACAGGCGAGATGCAGTACTGTTAATGTCTTGTGTCAATGTTGTGTCGGGTCCTGGTTATGGGACTTGCAACAGTTGGTATTGTGTTGCAGGGCAGATCTGACATATTAAGCTTGGGCCCCCCCATCCCCATTAACGGTGCCTGTGGTCATACATGTATTTGTCATGTTCTCTTTTATATCTATAGATATATATATATATATATATATATATCTGTATATACATATATATATATATATATATATATATATATATATATATATATATATATATATATATATATATATATATATATATATATATATATACACACACACACACACACACACACACATATATATATATATATATATATATATATATATATATATATATATATATATATATATATATATATATATATATATATATATATATATATATATATATATATATATATATATACACACATATATATGTAGAGATATATATCTATAGATATATGCATATGTATATGTATGTAGATATTTATATATATATATATATATATATATATATATATATATATATATATATATATATATATATATATATATATATATATATTTATCTATATATGTGTATATATAGCCATATATATAGATATTTATATAATACATTTCCTGTACTGTTGAATGAGTATGCTGGATGATATATTTGTGAAAACATCAGGGTTATGTATATCTGACATGGCTTAGTAATAAATCTCTTTGACTATGGTGCGCAGGGTCCTGAGTTTGAGCCTTACAGAGGTTGTTTAGTTTGTTGCTGGGCAGAACAAGGGCCATTGGATACAGAATGATTATGGCAGTTGTAAGTGGGTTTGCGCGGAGGTAAGCACTGCTAACTTCCAGTTACAGTTTTGAATACTGATTTAGCTTCTCGATTGCCTAACCTGTGTAGGCATTGCTTACCCTCGTGCAAACAGGCTTAAACCCGCTTACTGCTACTTAAAAGTGCTTACTCCCACTTACTCTTGCACTAATTTCTTTAAAAGAATAAGGGCTGATAGGAAAGTGGTGAAAAAGGGGTACAAAGAGGGAAAGACAGTAGGGAAAATAGCTAGGGATATGCAGGATGGGTGTAGGGAAGGTCCATGCCTGCCCATTTATTCTACAGCAACAGCTGTGTATATACACTGAATTTGGAGATAGATTTGGACACTCAAACCCCTGAGAGAGGGGTGAGGAGAACAATAATATGTTGTGAAGCCAATTAGACCAGATTATATGTGTCCAGTGGACATGTGTGCGAAATGGACAGTTATGTATGGGGCAAGATTTTTTTTTGGGAACAGATTGCCCTTTTTTTTTCAGGTGACAGTGGGATGCTGGAGAGGGATAGTAGGTATATTTGGGGAGGTAGCTTGGGTAGGTTAACAGACAAGACAAGCAAGATGCATACAGGGGCAGTATATGACACATGTAGGGGTTAAACACCTTGATGGGGAGGGTTGTTTGGAAACTGGAAGCACATGAGCCCCCCCCCAGTGGAAACAGTGGGACTGAGGTCCCCACCCATGGGCAGTTACCACTGCACCTTCACAACCCCAAAGGTGACTGTGCTGGAGGCTGAGTAGGAGAGCCAGGCCAACCCTCTAGTTGCGACATGTGGCCCTCAAGCTGGTATAACAGATCTCTGAACTCCCTGTGGAGCTCACTATGCACCACGTCCCGGACCTGGCAAAGGGTTACAGGGGGTGAGCCCCATCCCCTGAGGCAGTTCCACCCAAAGGTGGTACAGGACCAATGGACGAGGAGGTCATGGGGTGGGCCCCAGATGTGCTGGTGACCGGTGCCACGGCCAGCTGAGGTGGGACAGGTGGGTCCGCCGGGACCAGCCTTCCCAAATGTGCTATGGTGTTTAAATTGTACAACATATGTGGGTTATTAATAGTCAACACATTCCAGGATTAGGTATAACAGCTTGCATAGACATTCCTATTAACCCAAACACCAGATATGGAACAGTTGCATAGCAAACAGAACACATGCATATATGGAACCACAGTGGCCATTACAACAGCATGCAGGTACATTGATGATAACATGCTACTAATGTGGGAGTATTTCAACATGGCATATACATAGAAACAAATGTAAATAATCAAACAATAGGACATATGTCCCAACAGTAGATTTAACGCAGCACATACCAATTGAATTGTGTATTTAGTTTATTGTTGCAGATATGGAGGAGGGAGAGAAAGATGTCAATTGACAACTAGTATATTCCTCTAGTTCTCATTACTTTCCTAGTCAGTGCTGTGATCTGTACCTTACAGGTATTAGTGCACTACCCTATCGCCTTATTTTGGACAGTGGTATGGATGTAGACAACTATATACAGGAACTGAGTTTTACCTGCAGTATACATCTTTTACCTGGTATACCTGTGGAAGTATTGTTTGTTAACACTACCTAACTGTTTCTATGCATATTCCGAGATTCCAGGTTGATGTTATGCACATACCTGTCCATCTCTTATTGCTCACACTCTTGGCATGTCTTGACCACATGCATGTGAATCGGGACATATTTCGACTATTGCCCTCTTAAACCTTTAGTGAATTGTACAATGACAGGTTTGTTTTCATTGACATTTTCCAAATATGTACAGGCCTGACAGTCAGTTATATGACATGAAATGCTGCCTACATGTCAGAGATTTGCACACAGATATGGCAGGGGGACAGGGTAACAGCCGGCAGATATGGGCCGATTAACTGGACATTCTGGACTATTCTGTACACTTGTGGGGTATGATTCTGGATACAGCTTACTACCTCTTCCAGGATTTGAACCATGGCTGTATCTGCTAAAAATAAAATACTGTCCATCACATTTCACTGTGCTGTATAGATATTGCTGTGTATCTCTTGTCTGATTTCTGTCTATAATTGCTCTGTGGTTTTACATTCTGACTTTGTAATTACAACACTCTTAGACAGGATTTCCTCATCAGTTTTATTATGAAGCACAGTGTGGGTAACAGTGATGAGTAATACCTTATTATTCAGAGCAACTGTAACACTAACAATGCCATACAATCCCAGAGTAAACAGTACCAGTACAGGATGTCAATCTTTTATTTCTAGGCAGAGTGTTTGTATCTGACAGACCTGTGAGAGCAATGTTTGTTAGCACTATTTGAATGTTGCCACACAAATTACCAGATTTCACATTAGTATTATGCACATATGTCTCACTCTGTTACTGTACACACTCTAGTCACAGCATAACAACATGGGGGTGTAGGTGGGACATACTTGGCTTATTACTCTCATAAGATTTTAAGGAGTTGCTAGAGTGATAGGTTTGTTCTTATATTTTTTTTATATTTCTTGTTGTATTTTAGTTGTATTTCTTGTTTGCTGCTTAAATGTCTGGGATCATCTCACTGATTTGCCAGGGGGACAGGGTGACAGGCAGCAGACATGGGCCAATTTACTGGAAATTCTGGACATATCTGTACAGTTGTGGGATATGATTCTGCATACAGCCTACTATCACTCCCAGGATTTGAACAATGGCTGTGTGTGCTAAAAATATAACAGTTCACGTCTCAGGTGAGTGTGCTATTTGAATTTTGTTGGCTGTCTTTTCACTGTTTTCTGTCTAAGTCTGTTTCTCAGTTGTACTATATGACCTCTGGGGATTACAACAGTCATATACAGACATTACCACACATTTTATTTATGTAGCACAGTGTGGGTAGCAGTGCTTAATACAACAGTACTATTAAGAGATTGCAAATCTACATTACCATATGATACAAGAGTAAGCACATGCAGCCCAGCAGTTAGACCTTTATTGTCAGGCTCTTATGCTTTTATTTACATACAACCTATATAAGTCTCTTCCTGCCATATTCTCTGGTGTATGGAGCACATGCCTTAAACAATACAGATTTTATACAGGCAATTCACTTACTACTACTTTTAGATTTATTTCCTGTGACAGCACATGCAAGAGTATTACTAATCTGCCTCGCATCACAACAGCTGCAGTCTACAGCCATGGGCTTTCTGGTTCGCAGCCCGCTCATCTGCCACTGTGAAAGACATAAAAGGAATATTTAGCCATACCTATCCATAATATACATGAGCTGACAATTATTAAATAGGTAGTGGATTGATACTTACAAATAGCTGGGACATCCCCTGTCCTCCTAGCCTCTTTGATCCACTGATCCAAGAGATCTTCTTTCTTTGCTTCAGGTCAGAATAGTGATGCCTGACCTGCTCACCAGTTCCGGGTATGCCAGTGGCACTGGTGAGGTCACGGGCAAGATGGTTCCATGCTTCCACTTTGTATTGGGAACCCTGGTACTGGCCCTGCAGTGGTCTCTGGTCATAGTCTTTCACAAGGAGTCCTGCCATGACTCTGGACTCCTGGATGCCCTAGCACTGCGCCTGAAAGTGCACACCCTCTCCCATACCAGACATAGTGCCTACAGGAGGAAGCTGCAAACAGTTATGAGATGTATTCCCACCTGTTGGGTTTAAATAGGGATGTTTTCTCACACTTTGCTGCGATTGGACGGTTTTGAAAATGCTAAGCTATGGGCAGACCTGCTTACCTAAGGCTGGCATTGCTTAAAGGGGTATACCAATGGGAAAACTGATTTAGCTGGTCTACACATTGCTAGCACCTACTAAGCTGAGCTGTTCAATGCTTAACATTGCTTAGCTTTTAATTTGCATTATATTTCCTTTTTTGGCATTGATTTATTATTCATTACATGTTATATATGTGTTTGGTATCCACGATTCATGTGTATGTACACTGTATGGGGTCCTTGTGTTTATTAAGGGATTTCAACACTTTATTACAATGATACCTCACATCTGGGCTTAATGCAGTACTCAAGTTCACATATTTATGTTATGTAGTAGGTTATACAACATAAAACTGTATATAGATTCCTTTCACATGTTCAGTTTGAATTTCCTGTAGTGAGGATCTGTTTGGTAATACCTCAATTTTGTGTACTGCTGTGATGGCTTTGTGGTTAACTACTATGGCTATGGTGTACAGGGTCATTGGTTCAAGACCTGCCCAGGCTGTTTATTTTGTTTCTGGCCAAAAGAGTGGTTGATGCATACAGAGTGATTAAGGCACTTTTAAGCAATTGTAAGCGGGTTTGCGCAGGTTTGCATGAAGGTAAGCAATGCTAGCCTCTGGTTAATTATGCTTACAGAGAGTTAGCTTCAATATTGCTTAACCTGTGTGTGCATTGCTTTAAGGCGAATGCTCTGCCCACTACACTATTGCAGTACTGCTTAATTTGCATATATCTTGCTTTTTTATCCTTTTGTGCCATTTAAGCTGCATTAAACATAGCTACGTGTTAGGCAAACCCACGCACTTACAGTTAAATTTAATCTGTTTCATAAAAAAAATGAACTTTTTCATATTTCATGTTTTAAATATTGCTATTATAAACTTGTGAGATGTTGCTGGGGGTATGCGAACACCTATGAGTGGTCTAGGTCATTCTTATTTCTATATTGCTATTCCTGACTGCAAGGGCATGTATATTCTGAGAACTCTGTTCTCAGACATGCCCCCTGCACTCGTACATGCTCCGTGTCCATTTAGGAGCTCAGACAGCATGCTTTCATTGATATGCATGGCACGCTGCCATCCTGCTCCTAAATGGCCAATTCCGTGCAGGACTAAGCCAGTCCTGCATGGAAGGATAGTGAATCCGGGGGCAGGACTTTGATCATAGATAAGGGTTGTCAAGCTAATCCTCATATGGCTTTGATAGACTCCTAGCTATTGTTTACAATTTCCTTATTTCCCATTTTCCTCTTTTTTGAACTGATCTATATCTGTCATGTGCATTTTTATTTTTAATCCCAATTTTTAATCCTGTTACTTGCAGCGGTATTCAAAGGACTGAAACACTACATAATTTGCTTAAGAAGCAGCATAAAGTAAAAAAGTATCAAAACTACTTCAGTTTAGAATGCAGATAATTCCTTATCTTTAAATTTAGAATAAAGAAAATCCATTCCCTATAACCACACCGGTTGTCATGCACCCAGGAACATTGTAGTCAAACAGATAATAATTTGCTATAAGGTTATACATAATTAGTGATGGGGTGTGTTGTGTTCGTATTATATTGTATCTGCCCTACTAATAAATGAATAAACACAGACAAGACTAGAAGATAAATTTCTGCCTTAATGATACCTGAACAGTACAAAAAGGCATGCCTCAACAATGTGTACATACATATGGCATTTCTTCCTGCACACTAGAACCCATGCACACTGCAGTTCCTCCCATATCTCTTTCATATCTCTTTGGGGTGTTTTATCTAAATTTCCATCTAAAATTAGCTGAGCCACATAATATGATTTCCTGATCTTGGTAGATACCCACTGGTTAAAGTTTGAATTGTAGTCTGCCATTATCTCTAGATTATGATGGTGACATCAATTTTATGTATGACTATTTATTTTGTGATAATAATATATGTCCTTTTGACAAGTGTCATGACAATGTATTTAATGATATTCCAGGCAAGGCCATAGGTACTATACCGGGTCTATATTAGAACATCGAAGTTTCAGAACTTCAAATGTTTTAATATCGACCCCTAATAAGCTAAAGTTGGAAATAGCAAAGTTTCAAAAAAACAAATTCTTTCCTAGGGAAAGAATTGAGTTGTCCGTTCTGTCACTTCGCTATTTTCAGCACTGTGGTGGAAAGTTACGGGTCGGGTTCAGGTACGTGTGCGATTGTGTGGATGTGAGGGTTAGGGTGGGTTAGGTGAGTTAGGGCGCAGGTCAGGTAAGTGTGCGAATGTGTGGATGTGAGGGTTAGGGAGGGGTAGGTGAGTTAGGGTTAGGGCACGGGTGAGGTGTGTGTGCGATAGTGACGGACCTTAGCGTTAGGGTTTGTGTTAAGGTAAGTGGGTAGATAGCGGTGTATGTCCAGTTTAGTGTAGGGTTAGATATAAGATTTTAGATGTATGTGTGTGGATTGCTGTTTGTTTGGTGTGTTTGTGTTGTTTGTATGTGTTTTGGAACAGCAAATTTTTTCACTAGGAAAAAATTCGCTGTTCTGAATTTTCGATGTTATCAGTTTTCGGTTACTAGGGGTCGATATTCGAACATTCGAAGTTCTGTAACTTTGATGTTCTAATATAGACCCACTATACCAGATGTGCCTTTTTGTAGAACATCTTGGAGAATGTGTGCATATGTCATTGTAGTATTTATGTTAACCAGCATCCAGTGATTAGTATATATAGTTATCTACCCATATCCTACTTTTATATCTAAGAAAAATAATCCGATTAGAAGTGGTTCCAATGCAGAGCTATGTACAGAACCAGTAGTAACTATTTTGTGTATAGACAGGTAACCTACCCCAAACTATGTCCTGTTGCTTAACCACTGTATTAACCACTGATTTACTCCCTGGACTGAAATTTAATTAATTAACTATTGCCTTTTGCCGAATATTTTTTTAATTCCTTAGCAAGGCAGCGATAACCAGTATGCACTGACAACCCTTCATCAAGAACTGTTCCTACCTCTTCAAAGAATATCACAAGTTCCTTAATGCAACATATTCCTTTAACAAACCTATAGTGCACCATATCCAACAGAAATCAATCCCCTGTGCAATTCTAGATAAAGTCCACTGCAAATCTCTCAATGAAAATAATGGACACAGTGATGGATCTAAAACTGATTAGCTCTGAGATTACCCCCCCCCCCTTTGTGAATTAGTACCACTGCAGCCTGTCACCATAGATCAGAGATGCATCCACATAGTAACATTTCATTTAACCTAACTGATGGGCATTTAGTCAAGTTACCCTTGATTTTGAGTATGAAGCCACAAAAAGAGAAATCTGTTGTATCCCTCAAAGTCTCAGAAAAACCCAGTATGCAACCTATACTGGGTCCAAAACAAACCAAGAAGAAACTTTGCAGTGTGGAGGGTGTGATGTTCACTTCTTAAATTATGTTATACACCTAGTTCACTTTTAAAAATCAAACTGTAAAATATAGCTGTAAAATATGTGCTACAAATAATCAAATAGAAAATAGTAGGTAGTCCACAGTTGAGTTAAAAGTGGAATATCCTTTATTGAAATACACAAATAAGTGATCCTAGTTGAGTATAATGAAATATACATACATTATAGTCAACTAGGATTGCTTGTTTGTGTATTTCTCAACATTCACATTTGATGAAGCTAGGGCTCAGTCCTCTTAACTCTCTGTTTTTGTATTATGGAACATTCTTGACTTTGCCTCATGTGTTCTGCCTGTCTGTCCCTCATAGAGTTTTTATTTTCTGGAGATTTCTAGGAACTGATGTCAGTTGGTGGTGTTGGCTTTGAGATTTCAAGCTTCTTAGTGATCACAGAGAGCATATTAATGCAAAACATGTTGCTCTATTAAATTTTAAATGAATGAGATTAATATTTAAAAGACAACTGTATTTAGATTGTGGGGCATTCCTCCCCCATGGTTATGGGCTCTGTTTGGAATTCTTGAGTGAAGGAGGGAAAGGTATGCTGGCAGTTAACACAGAGGTTTATGGCTGAAGGGTTAATGAGTGTAGCCCAGGATATAGGATTTATTCCTTCTACCACCCCAGCCTGCTGTGTGATTTTTAGGTGAGTCTCTTGGCTAGACTGTGCTCTTGGGTCACTCTAAAAATGGACAGCTATGTCTACTGGATTTAGCTTATTAGCACATAGATAGAATAAAAATAAATAACAAAGCAGGAAATAAATAAAATAAGAAGAAAAGAGGCACTGTGAAAGCCCCCCCCCCGCAAAATAAAAATACAATGGCATGTGGTGGAGAGGTCTTCACATGTTAAGTGGGACATTTTACATTTGAAAGGCTGGCATGAGATATTTTGGATGCCTGTGGTTTTTAGTACCAGGTGTCTGTTGCATCTGGAGGTGGGGTGAGTGAGCACAGAATGGGGCTTGGGGGTTCATAGGGGAGTTCCTGGTGTGGGAACTGAGCTGTCTAGGTTGGTGTTAATGTTGCATTTTCTGTTTTGCACCATGGTGAACATGGACAAATTGAAAGACAAATGGCAAATACTATCACAGACCAAAGCCTTCTTTAAGGATGTGGTTAGGTATTCACACACATATTTGGAAGTAGTCTCAGACATTGTGCCTAGAGGGAAAATGAAGCACAAAACTCCTAAGGACTGCCCAGTTACTGAGGTGATTAGAAGATGGGGTAGGAGAAATTGCAGGAAGGAGGCCAGAGCTACTTCCGAGATGTTTGAAGGTGCCCTCATCAATGAAAGGCAATGTTTTTTATGCTGCTACTGAGTCTGGGGAGACAATGCAAGGCCAGTCAGCTAATGAGTACTTCTATATCTTTCAGTAGACCTTAGATGTGGAAAGTAGGGTAAGAATGCAGGAGTTATTGGGTATTGCAGTATGAGCCAGCGTGAAGGTTCATCGAATCAAGGGGTTGCTGGAGTGGGTCCAGCATTTCCTCAATTCCTGTTTGAGCAGCTTAATTCAAGTGGGGGATGTTGTGTCACAAAGATGGAGAAGGAGGAGCAGGGTCCAGGACTACAGGGTTAGTAGTCCCTCCTAGCAGGGAATGCCAGAGTGTTCATTTTGGTAAATATCTCATTAGCTTAGAAAGAGAAGATTTGTAAGGGAAAATATGTTTACATATTTGACTTGATAGATGTAAATAGGGCCCAGACAACTGTGGAGGCAGACACCCAGGGTTCTTGGAAATTGACAGCAGCTTTGATGGTGTTAGGTAAGAAGAAGCTCAGTAAGCTTAGGGATAGATGATGGGACAGTTGCGTTCTTGGTTTTATTTATTTGCTGGTAGTTACCCTGGAGAAGGATTCCAAGCTGGGACTTATCATATTGGCATATATTTTTCATCATAAGGAAGGATCAGAGGTTAATGGGAGTTAACATTTGGTTGTGACATGACCAAAATTATAGAAAATTGAAGGTGGTTGATGTTTTTGCAGTAGGAAATCAGGTGTACCAACACATGATTGGGTACCATGATAAGCATCTAATGCTAGCCCTATTGATGTCATGGTGAAAGAGAAGGAATGTTGAACTTTTAACACTGAGAGGTGTTTCTTGTGCTTGGGGATTTCTGCACACTTATTCCCACTGTGGATGAGTGTATAATGTTAATAAAGTACTGGGGTAAAGAGGAAGGTTTGAGGGTGAGATCATCTGTGCCACGGAACATTGTAAAATGGAGATAGCAGAGGATTTTTTTTAGGTAGGGGAGAAATAGTTTTCAAGGAAGGCAAAAGAGCTTTGCTGCCCTTTCAAGGAGCAGCCAGAAGGATGACTGATGCATTCTCTTATTACAGTATAGGTTTTGAATGATCTGCTGCCAAATTGCCTGGACAGGGAGACAGGACAGGTGTTAGTGGAAGGATTTATTACAGGGTATTATGTTAAATCAAATATAGGTCAGAGTAAGACATGCAGGAATTTGAAATCAGTGAAATGTAAGGAGACAATTGCCCAGGACCTCTTAGACAAAGAGAGCTGGGTAAGTAAGATGTTAGGCCCTTTGGTTAGTGCCATTTTTCAGAGAAGTAGAGTCTTAGAATTGGGATTCTTTCCTAAGAAAAGGCCACATAAATTTCATTTGATTTATCATTTACAATTCCTAGAAGGTCTATTGGTAAATGGCCATATCAATACAGGTGAAGTAAAGGGTCCGAATGGAGAGATGATAAGGATCCAAATGGAGAGATGATAAAATCAGCAAGAGGAGAGAAGTGTTGCTGGAACTGAATTTATCCTCAAGTCTTGGTGAGTACCTTCATGATGTGGACCCTGTTTTTCACAAAATCCCACCAAGATGACAATGATATATAGACTGTATTTTATACAGCATATCATGGACAGAAGTGGGTTAAAAATAAAGAAGACGGCTGGCTGCATAAGTCCCAGGATAAAAAAAAGTGCCCAATCCTGGTAGGTGCACTGGTACCAGGACTGGAAAAAATGACAGTGTAGAATCTTCAAGACATGGAAATATTCCTACAATGGGCCTAGGCCAGGCACAAGGGGAGGATGCCCCCCTCTGTTGTAGATGGAAGTAGCAGTCCACAAAAATCACAAAACCTGATAGGCCAAAAAAGAACCATACAAAAGACAGAGCGGACTATTGTGGATAAGAAATAAATGATGTATTGTTACTATTATGTAAGAAGCGTAGAATTTCCAGACAAAAGATATATGAAAAGATTAAGAGAGAAATTAGAGGTAAGAAAAAATACTTTCACAAGAAAAACTGTCAGAGGCTTCAAATAAATATTTATGTTCATTAATACAACAGATCCATGAAAAACAGTATATAGACCAAGAAACCTTGAATCCATTTGTAAAAAGAAGACTGGGGAAGTGCAAAAATTTAAAGAACAAAATTTAGAGACGTTTGAAGGGTATAAAAATATGGACATGGAAAAGAAAGAGAGATCTGATATGGTGGAATATTTATGCAAAGGAGAAATCCAAATTAATCAACATGAAAAGGCAGCTCCAAAGGTATTGGAAGATAATAATATAGGCAAATGCATCCATATATGGAAAATTTCACAATAAAAAAGATCACAAAGAGGGAATGCAGAACAGAAGATTTGTCAAGTAGAAGTTAAAAAACTAGAAGAAGAAGTTATGGAATATTTGCAAAGTGAAGGTTTCAGTGTAGAAAGTCTAACCCAGGTCATATCATAGCATGATGGAACAACTAGTCCCCAAAGTAAGAAGAAACAAGAGGAGAAAGAGACACCTGAAAAAGAAATATGGACATGGGAAAGAAAAAGAGATTTAATATTGGGCAATATTTATGCAAAGGAAAAAGGAAAACTAATCAATGCAGAAAGAGCAACATCAAAGATATTTGAAGAGAAATACAGACAAAGACATCTAGACATGGAAAATTTTACAATACAAAAAATAAGAAAACAAAGAGGAAAAGTAGGAAAGAAGATCAGTAATGGAGGAGTTAAAGAAATAGAAACTGAGGTTATGGATCACCTGCAAAGTGAAGGATTTAGTGTAGAAAATTTAACTCAGATAACAACACAACAGGATAGAGCAATGGACACCCAAATTAGTGAGAAACCAGTGGAGAAGGAAGCATCTAATCAGTTGACATATCTAGATACTTTGGAGCCTCCCACAGAAAACCAGTACAAAGGTTCAGTTGAAGCTATACAGCAAGGGAAAAAAAACAGGAAACTGTGGCAACTCTGGCACGATCAATGTTGTGGAGTGACAAGCCAGTGAGTTCTTATATGAAAAAACAATGGATGAAACAGGGTGAAACTGAAGAGAACATGGAACAGGAAGAAGCTCTGGAACTTTCTATAGTATGTCTGCAGGAAATGGCAAACAAAGAATGTGCCCTCAGTTTAGAAGAAAAAGATCTAAGAGATGAGTTGCTTGATCTAATAGAGTTGGATAGACAAATTAAGATCAATGAAAGAAATAGAATGCAGAAGGTCAATAAACCCAAAAACTAAGAAGTTTGATAAAACAAATGAACACAGTAATTAGGACTGTCCATAAAGATTCATGTGATATAACAGAAGTAAATATAATACATTACTGTGCAGCCAAATTAATAACAGATAAAGTCCTACCACAAGAACACAGCGTAGTAAGGGAAAGGACGGAGAGAAATTGATTGCCATCATGGAAGTATCGAATAGAGAAAACTATAAAGCAATTAAGACAAGAAGTGTCACTGTTAGAAGAGTATAGAAGAGGGAACATACAGTATCAACAATAACACTCAGAAATATTGATGTGATAAAAGCAATGAGCAGCATTATAAGAGATCAGGATTTATCATGCACTATCACAAATAATAAACTAAAAATATCAGCACAGGCAGAAAAACTAAGAAGATACCAGATAAATATAAAGGAAAAGTACAAAATAAGCAATTTATTGATGACCCAAAAAAGTTTTATAGAGAATTGAGAAACAAGGAAAAAGGAATTGAAAGGCCACCAAAAAAAGAAGAAATAGACACATTTTGGAGAAATATTTATGAAGATCCTGTGGAACATAACAAAGATGCTGAATGGATAGAAGAAGTAAAAGAAAGAATAAGAAGTTCAAATGTACAGGATATGAAATGGGATGAAGTAACAGCCAGAGAGATTGAAACAAAGTTAAGAAAAACCTCAGACTGGAAAACCCCAGACCCAATTGCAGTACCTAACTTCTGGTTAAAAGTATTAACATCTGTACACGAAGATTTAGCCATGAGTAAGAACTATCTATATGCACACCCTTACCAGACACCAGCATGGCTAACAACAGGAAAAACAATGCTCCTACTTAAGAGTGAACCTGCAAGCTACCCTAAAACTATAGACCAATGTCTTGCATTCCGATGATGAATAAACTATACACTGGAATTGATGCTGACAGAGTTTATAGTCATTTAGAAGAAAATTCATTTATAGCAATAGAAGAAGAGGGGATAAAAAAGTCGTATGGAACAAAGGATCATTTGTTGTTATATAAAATCATAGTGGAGAAATGCAAAAGTGGAGGAATCTGAGTATGGCATGGATAGACCACAAAAAAAGTTTGACAGTAGCCCATATTCATGGGTAAAAGAGTGCTTAAAAATGTATAAGATACATCCTACAGTGATAAACTACATCACAGTGACCATGAAACAGTGACAAACCACTTTGCAGTTAAGCCATGATAAAGGACAAATTATTATTCCAGGGATAAAATTCCAAAGGGGGATATTCCAGAGTGACTCTCTGTCACCACTGCTCTTTTGCCTTACCCTTAACTCATTAAGCTGTTTGCTTAACAGATTAGGTCATGGCAATAATTTGACTCCCAGAAAGCAACAAATTGTAAAGACTTCTCATCTTCTCTTTGTTAATGATTTAAAACTGTATAGCTCATCAGATGAGGAACTGAAAGCACAACTGCAAGTAGTCAAAACTTTTTTAGTTGAGATAAGAATGTCATTTGAGCTTGATAATGTGCAAAAGCAACCTTTAAAAGCTGCAGCACCAAGAAAACATCAGTTTGGGACAAGAATGCAATATAAAAAAAACTTGAGCAAAAGAGAGCGTATAAATATTTCGGAATTGATGAAAGATAAACAATAAAACATGAGCAAATACAAATAAAACTGAGTAAGGAATATTTTAGATGTCTTAAATTAATCCTAAAAACAGAGTTGACATCTAAGAACAAAGTCCAAGCTATAAACCAGTTTGCTCTTCCTGTCCTAACTTGCAGTTTTGGAGTTACTGACTGGCCCCAAAAGGTGTTGGATAGGTTAGACAGGAAAACAAGAAGGATGCTTCATGCTCATCAAATGATTTATAAAAATTAGTTCATACCAAGATTATATATCCCATATTCTGAAGGAGGTATGGGCCTCCTTGAAATTGATTACATGTATAGATCTGCAATTGTGGGACTGCATACATATCTGCTGACCTCAAAAGACTCAAACATAGTGAATGTTTTGAAACATGAGGAGAATAAATCTAAGATTACTTCCTTTCTTAGTCTAGTAGAAGTATATTGGAGTCAAGCAGGAATGGAAATCAAACCAGAAGTAGATAAAGATCAGGAAGCAACTGAATGTGCCAAAACAACAACAACAACAAAAATATATATATAAGGAGAAGTATCAGACAAGAAGGGAAGAAATGTGGAAAATGCATAAATATAGTTGCAAGTATAGAAAACTCCTAGAACAACCTCATATTGATAAGGACCGAATGCAGTAGTGGTTAAGGAGAGGTGAATTCAAGCCAAAAGATGAAAGGTTAATATTGGTGGCCCAAGATATTGGACTACGTACACATTGGCTTAAAAAGTCCTTTGGACATGTTGGAGAAACAGACAAATGTAGGTTTTTTAAAACAGAAATGAAAACAGTTGCACACCTTGTTGCCAGTTCTGACATAGTAATGGCAGAAGGACTGTATACTGAAAGGCATAATAATGCGGCAATACTGTTGTATTGAGGATTGTGCAAACATTATAATGCTGAAGTAGCTGAAAAATACTGGAAACATGAGACACAAAGCATCATAGAAAATGATGAAGTCTACATCACATGGGATCACCCATTACCAACAGTTCAAAAGATAGATGCGAGAAAACTAGATATAGTAGTCCATGAAAAGAAGACAAAAGTAGCATTGATCATTGACATTGCTATACCCAGTGGATACAGTGTGTTGTGTACAGAGTGACACAAAGTCATAAAAAATCAGGATTAGAAGGAAGAAACAAGAGAAATGTGGGAGAAATACCCAGACAGTTCCAACAGTAGCAGGAGTAATGGGTCTCATAAAAAAGAATCTACAATCATATTTAGATATGTTAAAGATACATGCAACTCCATACAAATTGGAGAAGGAGTCATTACTGTGCACACTGCAGGTGCTGCAAAGAACACTTCTGGTTGACCTCAAAGATTGAAACAATGCTAATTTCATGAACTTTAATCATACTTTGACTTATGAATGGGGTCCATGCCTGTCATGGTATTAGAAACCCAAAAGATTTGGAGAAATTAAAAAGTGATGAGGTAAAGGTATTGTACATACCAAAGGATTATATAGTTCAGTTTATTTGCCAGTTTAAAGACAGTTGCTGACCAGAACCCCCCTGCCCTTTTTAGTAATTGGTCCTAATCTTAACACTGCCTTAACTTCAACCCTAACCCTTTACCTTACCATCATAAAACCTTCCCATAACACTGCCAGTTTTCAGAAAAGAAATTGAGGCTAGTGTTATGGGGGCCATAGTGTTAATATTGGGAGAAGAAATAGTATCCCTTTCTCGATATTATGTGATTTGATATTTTTTGTTTTTGGTATTGTGTATAGTCGAACATTTTTTGTTGGTGTTTTCAACTCAACAATAAAGTAATTTGATTATACACAATAGAACCATATATATATCTGTGTGTGTGTGTGTGTGTGTGTGTGTGTGTGTGTGTGTGTGTGTGTGTGTGTGTGTGTGTGTGTGTGTGTGTGTGTGTGTGTGTATGTGCACGTATATAACAAAAGCAATAACATAAACTGTACTAAAAAAGTAGAAATGGCTATGAGTGTATACTTTATTCACTTGGTCTTGTGCCTTGGCAAGCCATGTCTTCTAGGACTCATACATTCAATAAAACACATGTATAACCTAAACAAGTAAACTAATTAAGAAAATCAATTAACAATTAAATAAATGCCTCCAATTAAGTTTATTATTAAGCTCAATGTACCACACTTAGAAATCGATTCAGCCTCTTTTTTTCAGGAAAACATTTTCTATTGATGTTCAAGATCATTCATTAATGAAAACTCTTTCAAAAAAGGCTGGCATTACCATTATACTTATATAAAATATGTGTACATGCGTCTACTTCAGAAGACTGGCAAACCAAAAGACAATCCCAAAAGACTGAAAATTCAAAATACTGAACACATTTTTAATGCAGGAGGCAAGCCCCCCTGCACCCCCACACCCCCTGCTAACTATATATACCAACTCCAAGATCGCACAACAGTGGAGAAGGGGCAAATTCCATCATTCAGTATTTTGAATTTTCAGTCTTTTGGGATTTAATCTTTTGGTTTGTCAGTCTTCTGAAGTAGACCTGTGTACATACATGTTACTCTAATTTCATATTTTCAATATCATTTATATATTCATGTTATTTATTTTATATATATATTTATATATATATATATATATATATATATATATATATATATATATATATGTGTGTGTGTGTGTGTGTGTGTGTGTGTGTGTATACATACAACCATATTTACAGGAAATTAAATAAATAATACCTTGAGAATAACAAAGTACATCTGTTCCTAAAACTAAACCTCTTACCATTTATAAGACTGACATCATTTGTTACATATTTACAACTATTACAAAACCCACATGGAAAGATTCCATAATGTACATATAAATATTCAATTGTCTTGCTTGTGCTATCAAAATAATGATGTACCAGAATATCAGTTAAGCTCCTACCCTATCTTATAGGAAATCATTACTTTCACTTCTTCTTCTTAATAAAATGCACTATCTTTTTGTAAAATGGGCTAATGGTTTCTAAATAAAATTATCAAAACTTTAGAAAATCAGTAAATTCTGTAACAATAACATCTTATATTGTGAAACATCATTATTATTCTCATTGTAATGTTCGATTTGTTTATTCTGCAATAATTAAATCCTGATCATATGACAAACCTCTAAATAAGCTTCTTTTATCAGATTTTATTGGGTAACCAATTTCTATAAATAATCCTCACATATATTTTGATTCATCAAAAAAATCTGATCACTTACTGAACAACCTTCTATCTTGAATCAGCTCTCCATTATGCAATGCCTTAATAGTATGTATACATGGCAACTAAAGCCATGTAAAAAAAATGACTGAGCTGCTGTGGCCTTTCTAAATAATTTTGTATGAATAATAAAATTTTCCAGAAATAATACCAAATCCAAAATTAAATCTATTTTTAATATTTGAATTTTTTTTACAAACATGATACAAAACTAATTACCCTTTAAATAATCAAAACATATTTCAAGCCCCCTTTAGAAATAAATAACAAGTCATCAATATAGCAAAAATAATTTATTTTGGTTTTAAAAAGTAATATCTACACATATGTTTCATTTCCAACAAAACTCCCATAAAAAAATTAACATAACTGAGGGCAAAAGAGACACTGTCACGGTATGATTAAGCTGTTATATCACACAGCATTTAAAAAAAAATAGTAAATAAAACTGAACCAAATCTTAAATTATATATGTAAAAAGAAAATTATTTAAATTATAAAACAGCTTCTAAGTCAAACTGATGTTTAATATTGGTGTATACATTTTCCATATCAACTGTTAATGCAATAAGAATCCTTTTGACATTTAACTTTTTATAGTTTGAATATCAAATCAGTAGAATTCTTATGCATAGTCAGCAATAGCTTTTTCAGAGATCCAAGGCCAGGGTGAAGGAGGAAAAGGGGCTATAAGGTCTGCTGAGTTTTGCTTACAGGGCAGTATGGAAATATAGGGCGTTCAACAGGTCACTGGCCAACCTACTGAGGGGAGTTCAGCATAAGCATCACAAGATGAATATTGTCAACCAGGTCAGAGAGAATCTTGCTATTTGAAAAACGTTTTTTGCCTATTTCAGTGGTGTGTTTATGTGTCCAGCAGATTTAGTCTGTCTTCAACTCACCTTTAATTGTACACAAATGTGGCTAGATCACTAGACATGTGATCATATTTCAAAGGAAAATGGTTTGTAGTATCTTGGCTTCCTGACTGGCCAGCTAAGCAGAAGGGGGACAATGCATTTCTGGAATTGATGCCAAGATGGGCTGCCATGATAGTCTGGCAAGAGAATCTGTGTAATAGAAAAGTTTTTTTCATTCTTATAATAACCTGGTAGTGCCGGTGAAAAAGTCATCCAGGTCAGCTGGTGGTGCAAGCTCTTTTGAGGAACTTGCCATTGCATAGCCTCAAATGAAATCTGTTGATTTCAGATAGGATATACTGGGGTGACTGAATGTTTTAGCTGATAGTCTCTTCTATTTGCCGTCCTACAAGTTTTGAGTCAAGCCGTGGCCACAGAAACAGAGAAACACCTATTCTTGGTGCTGGAAGAGGTTTGGAACATTGGCAGTAGTGGGGTGGTTGTTTCAGCAGTTTTATAGCCCAGCCATATCTGTTCTTTTTTGAGAGTTTGCCAGTACAGGACAGAAAGGGGTCAGTTAGCGTTTTAATGAGATATTTTGTTCATTTATGAGAGCTAGGTGAACGAGTGATGACAATTTCCTTTCATTTGGCAGAAGTGAGTACTGCAGGTAATGTGGCAAGTAGCCCAAATAATGTTGAAAATTCTAAAGGTTATGTTGTCATTGAGGGGGTTGCATGGGGTGTGTTGCTTATGAATCTTCTGTCTTGCAGACCTTGTTGTCTCACTTTTTGTATGATAAAGCATTTATAATCAGTGAGTTGCAGCAGAGGCTAATATGCAGGCTTTATACTTCAGAGAGGGTACAATTTTGGACTGGAGTGGCAGATCCAAGACCAACCAGTCTGGTAAAGGGCAGCATGTTCTGCTACAAAAAGAGTGTAGCAGGTTTATTGTGTCAGTAGCATTGGAGTAGGACTTGGAGAGAGTTGTCAGCAGCTAATCAATGCACCTTGGTTTATCATTTTTATGATGGCAGCTGGTCAATTCCAAGCGGTTTGATATATTGTTGAGATAAGATTAAGCCTGTTGGGGTATTTCAGGGGGAAGGTGTTCTTCGCATTCCTTCTGAATAGGGAAGGCTTTGGATTTAGCTTATGAGGGTAAGTCCACTGATATAGTAAAGAGGATGGGTAAGTAGTCATCTGATGATTTTATTTCTTACATTGGATAGTTAGCATTATGTTGTTGTTGTGTCTTTCGGCTTTTCCCAGTTAGGGTTCGCCACAGTGGAACTCTGGTCCACTAATGACTGACAGTAGATTTTTACGTGCTGAGTTGCCAGCCCTGATGCACAACCTTCAACAAAGGTACGCCCATTCACGCATGTCTCCACACAGAAGATGCCCTAGCTGAGAATCAAACAGGAGAACATCTTACTGTGAGGCGACAATGCTACCGCAGCACCACCACCGCAGTATAGATAGCTAGCATTATAGCATACATATATAGCTAGAGGCAGTTGTTGGGGCCTAGCACTGATTGTGTTGTTTGTTTTCCAGAGGACAAAAAAATGCTGATTTTGGGGCATTCATTTTTCTGCTGGGAGGCCAAAAAAATTGTGGTAAGGCATGATGGAATGCACCCATGTCTGAATCCCAGTCAGTGGGACATTATTTTGTGAGGGAACAGAATGGTGCATTGGAGTCAATTTTTGTTGGCATTAAATGAAGTTTGGCCAGTAGATGGTTATCCAAGTATTGTGTTCTTTCACTTGGGGGTAATGATTTGGGATGGTGTCAAAACATAGGTTATTGAGTTGGATTGTTAGGGTCTTTACAGTAATTCAGCAGAGATATCCTTTGGCAGTGATTGTTTGGTCAGCTGTTATGCCCAGGGTGGTGTGGAGAGGGAGGTTAGAATGTCAGCATTTGAGACTGTGTGGAAACCTTTAAATCATAGGGTAGCAAAGGTACTGTCATATTTGGATTTGCTGGCTTTTCCATCATTGGTATGTTGCATGCAAGAAGTCCTTCTGGTTCATGGAAGGTAGTGTGCATTTAAATGAAGTGGGTATGGATTTGTTTAAGTTACATATTTCCTTGATTTTGAAATATTGTGTGTTTTGCAAGGTTTTAGGCAAGACAGGTCAAGGCAAGAAAGGGAAGTAGGAACAGTCTGCCATGGTAGGATACCTGGTGGGTGGATATGCAGGTATTTGCTTCCCACCCTTTAAGGATGGTGTTCCCCTTTTCTTTCCTAGGCCAAGTTGGTAGTAGGAAATTTAGGTCCTTTGGAGTAAACAGCTGGGTAAGCTTCTTCTGGAAGTATGTGGCTGTAAGAGTGAATTGTCACAGTGACTGGTCTCCAGTGCGTCTCTGCACCTTTGCTAATCCAGCATGAATGGTTGTGTTACACTGCCTCATATGGCTTCAATTACGATTGTTTTAATTATTGCTGACTTTCATCCTGTTTTATTGAATGTCATATGTTGTTTGTATTAAAATTGGTGGTACTTGGCTATGTATTTTTAAGTTATATTACAGTTTCAATGTGTCTGTCATATTCACTCTGGCTTTTAGTGAATAAAGCTGGTTGCTGGTCAAGTTTGGTAAATTTTTATTTCTTGGTATAGGGGAAAGGGAACCTGGAACAAAAGTAATTTGTAAAATACACATGTAGTAAAGCATTCAAATATATAGTTAAATAAAAAGCTCAGACTAAACAGTGCATCCCTTTAAAAATGCTCTTCATGCTCAAAGTTTCATTCCAGCAAGGGCCCCACAAGCATTCAGCTTGAACTGCTAACTTAACTCTCTGAAATTGGGTACAGAGACATGATGCCCTGCTCTGTCATTGGATTTAACTCCTTCAAATGCATACAAAAACACCTTTTGAAGATGTCACAGGTAATTGAATCTCATAAAGTTTTTTTTCCTGCTTGATTTTATTAGATAATAAGTGCTTATATATGCATTGGCTGAGTTTATTGCTTGTATGTCAATGTAAATGCATCATGGGTGATAAATGTGGCATTATATATAGCTTCTGTACTGTTACAATTATGTTGGCCTTTGGAGGGGAAAATATTCTCAAGTGAGCTAATGTGCACACTAAAACCTTTATTAATAATCCTGCATTGTTTACATAACATGAAAGAAATTTACCTTTTTCTGTTCTTTGATTAAATTGCAATTACTTACTGGTACCATAAACATTTTAGACTGACATTTCTGTTATTAAAAAGTGTTTTTTTTTTCTTCAGTTTGGTGCAGGTAGTTGCCAGTTGTAATTGAAAGAATGGTTTTAGGATAAATTTTGAAAGTTAGTGAGCCCTCTAACTGAGAATTCTTTTTGATATTTGATACTCCCATTGTCTGTCTACTAAATATTTATTAATTTCCGGCAGTCCTTTCAGAATGGGTCTATATAAAGTACTCCCCTTGTCACATACATAGTTGAAAATAGTCTCAAAAAATCTTCCTTGTAACCCTTTTCTATCAACATCCTTTTAAATGTAAGAAGATCCTCAAAAGAAGATACTTCTGAAGAAGTCAACATGGAGAAAAACTGCTTGTCCATTTGCAAAACTCTTTTCAACATGATATGAATAATCACTATTCAAATGTAAATTTAGATTAGAAAAACATAAGTTTTATGTAAATCATAGACGTTAACTCTGCATGGTTTACAGCAGATTCAAAATGTAAAAATGCCACCTTATCTGGGGTCTGTTTACATGTAAAGGTTAAAAAGGGTGAAGTGGAATTTCAATAAATGAAAATGTCACTAAAAATCTGTCTTATTATCAGATGATATGATGAATAGCTCATCAATAATAAGTTGTGTATGTTTAATGTTTTATTATGTGTGTACTTTACTAATGACATTTAGAGTGATGTACTTCTTTAATGTTTTCTTTGTTACTGTCTTTAAACATTCACATACAATGCATTGTATACAAATGCATAAAGAGAGTTACAACTTCATTCAAGGGCACATGACTTTTAATTTGTAATTAATGGTAGTTTCTTAATGGTTGTATCTGAAGAAGCCTTTGTAATAAACTGATGAAAGAACACATATTGATATATTCTTTATGATCAGTGTTAATCCCATTTTTTTACAGTTTATTATACTGTCATTTTCGTAACCCGCGGTGGTGGTGCTGCGGTAGTGTTGTCGCCTCACAGTAAGACGCTGTCTGGTTCGATTCTTAGCTAGACCGTCTTCTGCATGGAGACGTGTGAATGGGTGTACCTTTGTTGAAGGTTGTGCCTCAGGCCTGGCAAGCTGGTACGTAAAAATCAACCACCAATCATTAGTGGACCGAAGTTCCACTGTGGTGACCCCTAACTGGGAAAAGCCGAAAGACACATACATACTCTCATTTTTCAACAGTTCTAAATTAGCAATGTATTTGTTAACAAATGTAAACATTTTGGCATTTCTTCCCTCCTCTGTATAAAGAAATGCACTTCAACATATTGCTGTCTTATAACATGTATACACAGTATATGATTTCTTACACTCTTTTCACCTTTTTACAATAATATATTTATTTTAGACTGCAATTACATTATAGGGGACCGATGGATTATTCTTGCTTGTCTAAACTAGTACCATTTCCCAGGCTGCAGAATAATTTCCTGCTTTATTATTTAGTCTGTTAACCTATTTGGTTTGCATTTTGTAGCACTATGAATGTTTTTTTTTAACTCTAGAACTTTTCTCTGCAGGTCTCCACTGAAAATATTTTATGCCTAGATGGATTATGTTGATAATAGCACCAACAATAAAAATATTATACAAACTGTGACACCAGTTTTATTATTTATTTTGAAGAATTTTATCTGGTGCATTTTAAGTCAATAAAGTTAACAAAAATGTTCAGTAAACATATCACTGCTGTTATTCTTGGTAATTATGATAATGCATTATTTGAATGTATCAGATTCAAAGGTATGCAGCAAACATACTTTAGAATGTAAAGTTGAATTTATGTTTTTTTATAAATATTCTTGATTATCACAATGGCTCTCCCTCATTGTATCCAGTTCAACCATTCTTTCTTTGGGGTCACAGCCCTCCAGGCCATTCTTTTCAGTAGATGTGAGAATTGAGTGTTATGGAATGGTCCAGTGCACATGGTCTTATACCCTCCACTCTCTCAGCAGCTTATGTGCTCTCCCATAACTGTCAGTAAGAGCATGCATACTACCATGCATGCCTGACATCCCAGCTAAGTGATAAACTACACATTAGGTTTCTTGGTGTCAGTGAACAACCTACAGTCCTGCAGGTGTCACCAGTGCAGTGAGCCAGACTGCATCCCTCCTCCCTGAATGGGCAAGTTGATGTCAGACACCCACTCCCTTCCTCCCTTGACTGTTGTCTCCAGTGTCCATGCCACTAGTTGAACACGTGCCATCTGAGCAGTTAGGGATTTGTCCTTCTGCACCATGAGGCTGTGATAATCTACTTCTTATGTATTCCACTGGAAAACTCCACTCTCTCCACTGGGGAACTCCACTCTCTCCACTGGGGAACTCCACGCTCTCCACTGGGGAGCTCCATGCTCTCCACTAGGGAGCTCCACTCTCTCCACTGGGGAACTCCACTGTCTCCACTGGGGAACTCCACTATCAGAAGACAAATGATCATCTTACATGAGTCTGAAAGTTAGCACAGAGTATCATTAAGGCTATGAGCTGTTAGTGTGCTGCTTTCTGCCACTTAGGATCTGATTCCTTCAGCTCCCATTGGCTTACTCTGCTCCACAATGCTATTTACTTAACCTGACAGTGCTCCAGTATTGGCCCTAAAAAAGGACATTTGTGTGCTGTGGGCTTACCTAGTTAACAAAATAGAATGAAAGATATATAAGGATGTCCAAGTATTAGCACACTTTAAAGGTTTCAATCAGTTAGCATCAGAGAATTATGTATTATTTCTACTGCTTTATGTTGTGATCTGGGCAGAATTTCTTAAACCAAAGAAAGTTTCACTTCATTTCATTTTTAACTAAAGAAGACATTGGGTGATTGCTCAGCTGAGTACATGGCTTGACTTCTTTTTTTTCTTTGCAAATAACCCAGCTGGTAGTTACGGGCAATGAAAACCTTTGCTCTGTGATGCTTTAGAAAGTGCCTGAACAGGCTGTCTTGGTTGGTCGCATGGAGTGGGCCAAAGATGGCCTGTTCTGGTACTGAATTGCAGGGAATAACAAATGCAGTATGCAGAACTCCCTCATGTACTGCTGTACTGCTGATCGGTATCATTATACCCTTCATTAGCAGGACAAGTTCACAAAGAATCATGTCTGCTATAGTAATCCAAAACTATGTGGTGAAACCTGGGGATCTAACCTGACTGGTGATGTATACACAGAGACAGAAACACACGATGGACTCCTGTTGGAAATGTGGGTAGCTGAGTGACTCCTCAACTTTCAATGGAGAAGCAGCTTTTGGGTCTGATCGCTGAAATGATGAGGGCAGAATACAGCCAATGATTGGGGGGTCAGGGAAAGAAGGAGACACTGATTAAGAATTAAGTGCAGAAAGTGTATTGATGACTCATATGGGACCCACAATCTACTGTCAGGGTTGATACACATGTTCTAGGGAGTTTAATCTCTGCTGCACTGGTAAATAGGTGTGCTCCAGGATCAGTCACGGACAAGACTGGCAAAGGAAAACAAGTGATTAAGATTATTACCTGGTTGGGGGATGGGATAAGCAAGGCATTATGGTTGCCATTGAGATCAGTGAATAGGTGGCAAGATACTCAGATCACTGACAAAATACAAAGAGGCTGAGAATGTGTTCATGTTCCAAATGAGATGAATGTCAGGTTAGAAACACACATAGATTCAGATATCGATAAAAGACTGCTTGGCCCATCTACATGTCCATCCCTTATGTTTTGAATAATCTGCAGATCCTGCATATGCAATAATCTTTTTTTTTGTTTTTCACCCATAATAAGAACTCTGTTCACTCCATCCCATACATTTGTGATTTTTTTTCAATAATTACAGTGTTATCACTGGTAGAGTTTTTAATAGAAGCTAGAACAGAAGCTGCCATTAAAAAAGGAATAATTAGTAAAGCATATAAAATATTGCATGATAATTATAAGAGGAGCTTAGAAAGGATTGGGAAGAGAGATTAGATGCAATTCACAAAGACACAATAGGGGGATATATGTATATCTCCCAAACATGCAACAAAGTCTAGAAGATTTAGAATCTTATCTTGGAAGTGTTTACATAGGTATTTTTATACCCCAAGTAGACTTCAAAGAATTTTTCCTCAAGTGGATAGCAAATGTTGGAGGTGTGATTGCAAGAAAGAGGTAACTGGAACATATTTTTTTGGGAGTGTAATGAGCTGGCAGACTTTAGGGATTCCCTGCAGACCGCTCTGTCAGAGATGTTGGGTGAGCAGATTGGACTGACTGGGGAGATGACTTTTTTGAGTTATGCTACAGACTCGGAATTGCCTAGACATGGTAAAGTCTTGCTGATTGTAATTATGGTGGCTGCCAAAAATGCATTTACTAGAAAATGAAAATCAAAGTCTAAATCAACTTTGCTAGAAGTAGTGAATATTATAGTAACAGAGATAAAACAACTGGGACTGGAATCTTTGGTAAAGGGAAAGAGCAAACTACATAGGAAAAATTGGAAATTGTGGTAACCACATATGCAGACCAGAAATGAGGTTTCATAGGCAGGGTTTGAATGAGCCATATAAAGGATAACTGACAATGACTGGATAGTTATAAGTGATATATAATGTTTGCGACTACAGTGGTTTCAATGGTGTCTGTGATGAAAAATGCATCTAAAGCGATATAGTTTTGTATGTTTTCATTTATATAAATGTAAGCTTGCTTTTGTCATACGTGAAAATTTAATAAAGATGTTTGGGAAAAATAATTACAGTGTTATCACCTCTACAGTAAGGCTATTCCAAATGTCCACCACTATTTCTGAAAAACAAGAAGAACTGCCACCCTTGCATCTTGGAGCTTCAAATTATCTTATATTGTTTGTCTCTGAAACAGTGTGCCCTCTTGAATTCCTTTGACTCCCTTAAAGTACTTAAACGTTTCTATGCTCTTCCTCTTCTGCTTTTTTTCTTCAAGACTGCACATATTAAGCTGTGATGAAGATTATGCTGTATTTTCTTTCCTACTTCTGTTCTGTCTTCATCCTGTCTGTATTCTGACAAAAGTGAAGTTTCCAAGTGCGTACAGTACTTCAGATGGGGATCTTGCCAGCTGTCCTTACAGACCGTAAGAACTTCTTACTTTTAAATGATAATGCCACTTCACTTTCATGTCTATATTCTCCCTGAAGGTTGGCTCCAGAATTGTAGCTTCCATTAGCTAAATTAGCCATACTAGTGACATAAGAGTTTGTGTTAGCCTGATGCATCTTAGATAAGAAGCTGTCGGCTTTGAGTAATGGGTCTGCAGAGGCATTAATAGACATAAAAGGGACCTTGGCACCTCTCTGAAGAGATTTTGGTTCAGAAAAGAAACAGATTCTTATCTAGTTGAAGTAACTTTTTTGACTTTCCTGACAGGTACACTGATTACACAGGATTTCTGTCTGGTCTGCTTTCCTTTATGAAATGAGCACTCTGTTTACTGTTGTTACTCCTACCTGTAAGCATCACAATAATAAGGTTTCTAGGTGTAGCAGTATGAAAACAATTATCAAAAGGATTGTCATGTAATGGTAACATATCTGTGGGGAACCATGGAAGGAGCACTTTGTCATGCGGTAAGATAAGGCAGTGAGTGCTAAGGTAATCATCAAACTATTGGATAATGCTATATTTTTGGATTTTGGGTAATCACTCAGTCTACATTAACTGATCTTCCCAACTTCCCATCAGTTGTAAAATGACAGACTGCATTTAATTCAACACTGAAGAGTTATTCACTTCTATGAAATTTTCCAGTCAGTATTAAAGTCCCCACTTAGTTATTGCTCAATACCATTATTTTGCATTAACCAATACAGCAATATGGGGATTAATTCCTCTGCTTCTGCTAGTTTACAATAGTGATTGCAGACAATTCATTTTGCAGAGCCATGGCAGTTAAGTGACACTGCATCTCATTTCCCTAGTTGTGACATGAGGTGTTTAAATGAGTGAAAAGGAACAAAGATAGAGGTTGCAACAATGTCTTCTTCAATGTGTGTGTCCTCTTGGCATATCAGAAACGAATGTTGGCTTTAAAGTAGACTTTACTGTTGCACTGTGTTTTAATCCTGTCTCATACATGGTCAATCCATTAGCAGCAATCGCCCAAATCCAAGCCTGGTAGTCTTGAATTTTATTCCTGATAATTTATTTGCATTGATGTGAATGATCCAGAATCCCATGACAACAGTTCTGTGGGACAAGTAAGAAGAATGCTGTCAGAAAGAATGCTTAGAATTTATAAATACATATCAAATAGGCAGGATAAATGAGAGAAATCAGTGCCTAAAGGATCTAGAGTTGTTATTTTAAGATAGAAAATAGCTGCCACATATAAGGTACCAGTTTTGTGAATGTTTAGAATACACAGTTCTATGAGAAACGAAAGAAAACTACGTAGTGGAAAGCCTGACTGAGAATAGGTCATTCTGTCTTTTGGAAGCAGATATGTGGTAGAGAGAGAAAATAAAATAACATATTTCCCCACACAGGAAAAGGTATTAACACTGGCAGTCTTGAAGTGTGACAGATACCATTTGCTTAACCATGGTTAGTGAGTATGACTAGAATTATTTGCCTAGCCATAGGTAGGAGGTATGACTAAAATGAAGTGATAGGGTACTACTCAGTTTGATGCAGTGCCAGGAGACTCAGTTTCACATTAACCAAATGGGTAATAAGTATTTGATTGGCATTGCATTTTGCAGGGGTCCAAGCCCACCTATACTGTCCTTGTGTGGGGGCTGTCTGCCCCAGTATCATGTTTTAATTCTATAGTTACACATCTGCACTATATGGTTCTGCACAGGGTTCAGTGGGTTTTTCCATTACTGCAAGTTTGTGTTTTCTTGAAATGCATTTGTAAGAGAGGCTAGGAGAGGTAACCCTTTCAAAATCTGGGGAATCATAGTGTGGTTTAGTCCCTATGAAAATTTGTAAAATATGCCATGTTTTGTAAAATTGCCTGGCAGCAGATTCAGTGCAGTAGTATTCATCCATTTGGTTGCAATGGAAAGACATTCAGCCTTTTCATATCTGGTGCACTTTTTTAGGACCTGCGTTAGAGAGCTGGAACAATACAGAGTACTAATATAAAGTGTATAAAAACAGAAAAGTATAATAGGCTAGGAAATGGAAGTAGAGCTGCAAGCATTAGAAGAAAGAAATGCATGAAAAATTAGTTGTAGAGCAGGATGGATGCTGATTTCCAAGAATGATTAGCATATTAGTATAAAGTAGTAAGACATCATCTCCCTCCAGTATAGGTAGTACCAACCACAGTTAGCTGCTGAGTGCCCTGGATGCTAAAGGTAGGTGACAGGAACACAATAAGGAAGATGAGGACTCCTGTTATTACTGAATAGAACTGCACTCCTCCTAGTCACTGCAGAAGGATCATCCCATATTAATGCAAGCATGTCTCTCAACCTCTCAGCACAAGGAATCTGGACAAAGCCCGAAAAAATGGGGTGACAAAGGCCCAAGAATAGGGACAGATTTTAAATATTGCTCCTATAAACTTAGAAAGTTGCTAGAATGACATATATTGCATTATTATATATTTTCTGAAGGATATGAAGTCTGAAACTCAAATGTCTGCCATTATGTAGGATTATTTAATGACTTCATTCCTCAATGATTTGCCAGAAAACCACAAATTTTATGACGAACAGAACAAAACTAAGAGACAAAAATCTGGACATTCTACAAAAATCTGGACAGTTGAGAAATATGAATGCAAGTGATAATCACACAGTGCATTCAGCAAGGACTATCAACTGATCTGAAGATGGTTCTGGTCTCTGTAACAACTGTAGAATGATCTTTCCAACCCAATTAATTGTGGATCTTCATTTTTATTTTATTTTATTGTATTTCAGTGTTTAACAGCAAGGTAGCTTGGACTGCCAGAGCCCTTCTTCAATTATAACTTAGTTACAGTGAAACAATAAAATGAATGAGTATAAGATAGCATAATATAGAACACAGTGGAACATGGAATAATAAAGGCTTAAGAGGTGCCATTTGATAAATAAATATGTGTATATAATATAAAATAGTGAACTGTGTATGCCCTGCTGAACTTTAGGTTCGTAGGTTCATAAGTGTGCATAGGCTAATGGCCCTGGAGCCTTTACAAGCTTAGCCCATAGGATTACCCTGGATTACTTTGATACTAAAGAACCATATGACAAAGTTCAGTGAGAAATTGTATGAATCTGAGGAAGTTCAATGCTCCTGAGTGTTGAAATCATTATGTCTTCCACCTCCCATCCTAGAATTTAAAAGAAGTTAGTGTATGGAAGCAGTCTGAGGAATAAAGGCATGTCAGCACAGGTTTGGCAACAGGCTTGAATTGTTAAATATACTTTCAACACTGCCAGAAAGGTAGACACAGTGTGAATTTTTTTTTTACTGGTGTTGGAATAGGCTTCCATTCTTCAGGGCTGTAAATGGAAAAAGCTGCATATCTATATCATAGGTTAAGAGGTTCATAGCTGCATACTAGGCTAACTACCACTGGGCCTTTTTAAGCACAGCCATGCATTCCAAATCTCTGACAAATGTTGGTACATGTGGTAGTGCAAGCAGGGGCTAGAGAGATGAAACATTTATAAATAGAGGCTTGGGAGATGAACCATTTACAGGCTGCATTAGAGACATATGTGCCAAACTAGGGTTGAATTTCTCTTTCCCTATTCCAGTTGTCTAAGTTACACTTTAATTGTGTTAAAGAAGAACTCTGCTACCCATGGATGGAGAGCCTGCTCCAGAGAAGGTGTAGTCTCCGAGATACATATCTGTCTCTCCAATATGTCCTGTTTATATCACAGACAAGGTTTAAGTTTTTAGAATGGGTAATTCTGGTGCTGCTTGTTTAGTAGATACACTGGAGGTCCATCAGTGTGGGGTCCAAAGAAGCTTTGTATGCTAGGCATAGATCTCCCCTCAACAGCTTGTAGGAGACAGGGTACTGGGATAAGGCTTTGAGGTGGTCTGCATAGGACATGTTATTTACACCCTTTATTCTTTTAGTATAGAATCCCTTTAGATGTATAAGGTTTTAGATGTGCCTGGCTAGGTAATACCAAAGGGAGCATTCTATTCAATAATGGGTATTATTTGTGCCGAATACAATGGAACAATGACCTCCTTGGACATAGATGCCATACCTTTGTTTATACGTTGAACAACATTATTTTTTCACTACAGGAGGCACGTGCTAGTCAGAGGACAGATTACTGTCTATGTGTATTGCCAAGTCCCTGACTATTGGTTTGATACTTAGAGGTGTGTTGTCAATTTGGTAGTTACCAGGACTGTCCACGAATAAAATACCCTAGGGAAGATTTAAGATTAAGATTTTTTTTAATTAATAGCCCTCATTCAGTTCCATATCTTAATACATTAGTTTCTATTGATATCCATTATTTAATAATTTTTCAGTATTTTGTTTCTCTTTTTAGTTTCTGTATCTTATTTTTTGGATATCTAGCCTGGTTCTTATTTTTGGTCTTATTTTTTGGTTTTCTAGTCTGTTTCTTATTTTACATACATGTTATTTTACATATATGCTATTTCTCTAGTACGCTCAGCTTTGCTTATTATGCTCTTTTAGGTCGTCCACCATCCTGATGAAGATTTCGAAAAGTGTAGCCAAACAATGTATTTTACCAGCAAGGGTTGATTTTTTTCCTGCAAGACTATTTTTAGTTAACTACATTTTTTTAGCTAATTTTAGCTAATCTCCGAACTTCACTATTGTAGGTTTAGAGTGATTCTACTAACCACGTATGAGCTGGCTCAGGGTATCTAATCTATCAGATTGTAAGGTATGATGTCAAGTTGGTGTGCCCAATCACAATAAAGGTTTTTTCACCCACACTTGATTGGCTCCCACTGACACACCCCCAGGTACTCTTATAAAAGGAAATCCTCAGGATCACTCTTTCCATTAAGGAACTACGCTTCGATGGTGATTGTACTTCTGGTACTTTTTACTTCAATAAAGTACAACCTTCTAGAATCTGAACTTCGACTATGTTGATTTTTTGCCACCACGGCGAGCAGAGCTCCTTAGCTGAGCAACATTTACATTGTTTTGCCTGTTTTTTCTGTGTGTTTCATCTTTGATTTCTAGCTGTCACACTAGCGGTTCCTCTCAGCAGGCGACCTGACCAGCCGGAACTACAACCTGTATACGAAGCGTTTCTAAAGGCTTTACTCAGCCTTCAACCACAAGCACTTGGGTACGCACAGCCTTTCTCAAGGCTTTACCGGTAGCCCAGCTTCTTCACTGACATCCCACCATACCTTTATTAAGGCAGCCTACCTGGTCATCAATTTATTCTTGGCTTCCCTAGGGTATTTTATTTGTGGACATTTTTCCTCCTCTGCATAGGAGCTTGAATACCCAGGTCCCACAGACAATCATTTTCCTGCTGGTAGTTACCAGGACTGGCAAACGTCCCAAAGATACTACTGTGCATTTCTTGGCATTTAGTTTTAGTCCATGGCTTTGATACCAGCTATTTGTCTGTGCCATCCCGTCTTGAAGAACATTACAGTTGGTGCTCCTAATTTACAATCATCTGCAAATCTGGTCAGCCAGAGGTCTTTGATGTTGACCTTGACTTCAGAAAAGTAGATGCCAAAAATGAGGGATCCAGGCCTTTGGCCTCTTGGTAGAGGCGGACTCCCAAATTCTAGCTTCCTGGGTCCTGTAAGTGAGCCAACTGGCTATTCACTGGGTTATATAAGGATTTCTAACAATGTTCAAGTGAGGTATTGTGTTAAATACCTTGGCTGTGTCAAAGTAGACAGAGTAAACTGTTTTGACCTCATTCATTGCTTTGCTGACCTTCTCAAAGAAGTCCACCAGGCTGAGTATTCATGATCTGCCCCTGATGAAACCATAGTGAGTTAGGTCCAGTGTTTGGAGGTTTCTTATGACATTATTGACCATTACCATGATAATCTTTTCTATACTCTGGATATGGGACTAGTGAGACTTATGGGTCTGCAGTTTCCAGGGTATGTAGATGGCCCACATTCGTGCAGATACATGATGGTTGCCTTTTTACATTCATGAGGCATGAAGCCTGATGGAGGGCATGGTTAAACAGGAATTCCAGATGGCCCGATAGGTTTAGTTTCATGCTATTTAGAAAGCAACCTGGGATAATGTCAGGGCCCATGGCTGCATTGTTCTTGGCCATAGAGAGAACATTGAGGACCTGTTCCCTAGTGATGGTTGAGGGAGTTATATTTGATGCTATTCCCTGAGTGGAGGCCGGAAGGAGAGGGAGAGAGGGGAAAAGTTAGAGCTGAATTTGTCTGCCAGTAAGTCTGTTATATCTTCTGGCTCAGTGTAGGTGGTGGCTCCATTAGCAATGGGCTCTGCACAGAATTGTGTATTGCCTTTGAGGCTGCAAACATTAAAGAATGCCTGAGGGTCATCCTTGGCCTGGGAGGTCAGATTTACCTCAAATTTGGCTTTAGTAAACTTTATTTGTTCTCTGAGTTGTTTGTCTAGTTTGACAAGAGTACTTTTAACCTCATGGGTGCCATAACTCCTAATTTTTGCCATGATTTTCTTCCTTCTGTTTTATAGCCTACTGATGTTGCGAGTCCATTGGTGTGGGTTTTTGGGATAGTTTTGCACTTAGTCTTGGTGGGTACAGCTGCCTCTATACAGCTATTAACATGCTTGTATAGGGCTTCTGTAAACAGTTCCACATGGGCAGCAATGATTTCTGGGTTAAGGAGAGGCTTGAAATTTTGCCAAGTTATCACTTAATAGTAGGAAATTAGCCTTAGAGTAGTTGCCGAACATTCTAGGGTTGGCTTGGGTCCCAGGTTTTATTTTTACTTCAAAGTGGACCTTTCCAGAGAGGACATTAGACTAAGGGCAATGCAGCACTTTCTCAAATTAGTGAGGACCAGATCCAGCATCTTTACATCCCTGGTCAGTGTACTGACAATCTGGTCCAGGAAGTTTGTGTTTACAAAGTCCATGAATCTCTGTGCTTGGATGTATGGTGTCATATATGATTCTCAGTTAACAATGGGCTAATTAAAGTTGCCCATGAATATAGTATTGGATTGCATGGTTAATGTCTCCAGTAAGCTTAAATACATGTTAGGCATTTCCTGAATCGTAGAGGGGCACCTATACTTTGAAAGGAAATGGTATGGGATTTTGCATATAGTGATTTGAACAAGGAGAAGCTCAAGCACATTGACATTTTTCACCACCCTTAAGGTATATTTATTTTTGATGTAATAATTAATGACTTTTGAAGCAGAAGGACAGTTTGTGATTTTTAATTTATGATGTATATTTCAGCTGACTCAAAGATAAAATGTATCGCAAGTGATCATTTAAGGGTGGGACGGTAGCCCAGGTGAAGCAGTTTGAAGATCAGAGATCAGGTGGGCATAGTAGGCCATATTGGAACCTACTAGATTTTTGTAGAGAAATTGTGATGCTCATGGCTAAGAGTTTTGTATGAAATTATATAATTAAAGCTTTGAAGTGTTGGAAGTTGAGCTAGTTATCAAAAAGAAATAAGCATTCTATAAAGAGGTAAGGAAACCAAATTTCTTAGATGATGGATTTGTTAACACTCAAGCAGGCATTAAGCATCGAGTTTAGCTTTTTTATTGATATGTCACTTTATGATGAAAGAAGAGAAGAGAGAAATCTAATAGTACTCCAGAATGTTTGTAAAACTGAAAGGTTTCATGCTACCTGCTTGACAGAGAGTTATGGCCCAGTTTGCTATTGCCTTGTTTTTTTTTTCCTTAGAACTACAGCAAATAACACAGCTTTAGTTTTGTAAACATTAATGGTAAAAACTCTCACTTCAAATGTACATAAGAATGATGTAAAATCATCTTGTCGGACAGTGGAGACAAACTTGTCAGTTTTGTACATGGCCAGATCATCTGCATAAAGCATGGAATTGCAGACATTATTTAAAGGTTTAGGGGGTTTAATACAAAATAGAGAGCAGCTGGGATATCAAGAGAGAATCATAGGGAACATTGCTTAGGACCATATATGGTTGTGATAGTTTGTTTTGCAGTAAGATCCTGCATGTTACAATCTGAAGGTAGGAAGAGATGTTAGTTATTGCTGTTTTCATAACAACAGAGGGTGTAAGACTGGGTTCTTTACTTTACTCAGGGCAGCAGACACAACTCCAATACTCCAATTAGAAACTCCTCTTCCATATTATTATATAGTGCACTGTTCAGGGAAGGAATGGAGGTGAATATGTTCTGTCATCATTAAAAGCTGAGTTGCATATACTTTAAAACTCTCTGGAACACAAAGCTGATGTGGTCAATGTTTTCCAGTGCTTCCACAGAGATAGGCTGAGGAGATGCTGGCACGTAATTTACAATGAATGCAGTACTAATTTTGGGTAAAAGATAGCTATTGTAGTCCTGCAGTGATATGAATAGGTGTAAGGAAAATGAAAGGGTGCAGATAATAGGTCAGGAGGATGGAGGTGCAAGTACTGTAGTGAAGATAATAGGTCAGGAGGATGGAGGTGCAAGTACTGTAGACTATCAGAAATAAGAAAAGAGCCCATCACCTCATGGCTGCCATAAGAGGGAATTAGTTTCAATAGTTTGTCAAGTTTGTTGGAGATACCTTAAATGCCACCTATAAAATAGAATCTTATCCACGGTGAAAGTTGGAATGGACACCAATTGCAGTTTAATTTGCACTTTAGCAGCAAAGTGGCAGAGACCAAAAGTAATACGTTTTGATAGGAACTCAAAGATCAGGACGGTAGGAGAGGAGAAAGGGTCTTCATCTCTCAAAGCAGTCGATATAGAAAATGTTTCATTTGTTTAATAAGATTTTATGTAGAATTCTTTTTTGATGTCTTCAATGAATGTATGTCTGCTAGACAGGCGAATACGATAAATGTGCTATTAGTGGAATCAACTAGGCTAAATGAAATTGTGAATTGGAGTCACTGGCAATCTGGTTGTCTTTTTTTTTTTTTTTAAAGGTGGGGTCAAAAGATGTATTTGACAAGGAATACCCCGGGGGACTGATACAACAAGCTAGTCATGTGGAATGAGACCTTCCTGGATTAATGAAGACAATCAGAATTGCTTTCACTTCGATGTTACTGGCCTCCAAAAGGAATCTGGACATCAGCAAGACTAATGAGAATGTATATAGAGTCTCCTTCAATCAAGGAAGGTTCAGCAATATCTAACTTTCCTTCTGGTGGGAGGGAATGTATACACTTGGATTGGGACAAGGAAGCAAACAGGTCATGCACTTGATGACCACCTCTTTAAATTGTTTTGGCTCTTAATGGACTCGGGGGCCATTTATGGTGAAGATGCTTGTTTTTGCTTAATTAACAAGCCAGAGAACTGGATTCTCCTGTAATGTGTACAGTAGTCAAAGACCTATTAGCTTGAATGTTCTAATCCTTTACTCTTGTCACTTAACCTGTGACTTAAAGACACAAACAGTAGTAATGAGTGCCTCATGCTAAAGTAGAGTTCTGATTCTACTCTGGATCGAAATCTGTGAAATATATAATGATTAACATGTCTTCTCACACCAGGCATGATGCATCAGTGTCAGAGCGGACAGTGGAAGGGAATTTACAAAGCATTTGCCTAAATGCTTTCAATAAATCCAGGGCCCTGAGAAATTTTCTGTCCAGAAAATTAGTTTGACAAATTATATGGAGAACTGTACAAAAGATACCCAAAACTACATCTACAGGTAAAAACGCATATCAGGTTTTGGTACCTAGGGAACAGTCAATGAAAGCCAAGAGTGGTATCAATATCAGGTGTGATCTGGCAAAGTTTATAGTAATTTTCAGAGGTTTGAATGTCTGTGACAGAGGAGATTGTCTCTGTTGTCAGCACTATGGACCAGTCATACTGTTAAGGAAATAGCTTTGTTTCTGATAGTCTCATGATAGATGTTTTTAAGGCTAGTCTTGATGACTGGTTTGGTAGACATAAATTTAAACTAGATTTATCATGTATGTCCCTGCTTTGATTTGGGAGGTGGACACTCTTAAGTAATCGCAAAGGATGGAAAGAACTTTTAAGTGTGTCTACTTAAAGGTGTATATGACTAGGTCTCTTACAGTCTCAGTGATCACTGGCCTACTATTGTTCCTATAATAGTTGTTACCACTGTCATACAATTTGTGAATACCCTGGAGGCTGAGGTGAGAAAAAAGGAGAGTGTTACCAGTTGGTCATGACCGGCTCCCTCACAAAAATGGAGAAATCTCCCAGAGTACCTCTTAATCTTCTTGTGTAAGCAATTATCCTAAATCTCCAATGAGTATATCTAGATGCCTCTGGAATAGACTGAAGGTTAACCATATGAAAGGACTCTTTTGGAATAAACGTGTTTAGACTGCTGAGATCAAGCATTGACCAGTTAGCCCGTCATTTACTTAGGAACTAAAAAAGTGTCCAGAATATTTATTTATATTTTTGTTACCTATGTATTTATTTATTTATTTATTTATTTTATTTCATTTGTTGACCAGGAATAATCTGACTTAGTAAAAGTCTACTTTCAGTGGAGCAGAAGGAGAAAAATTCCACAGTTATAGAACAGCTATAACAAAAAATCAATTGTACATGGACATTCTTGAGCCTTGGACTTGGTATATGTACATCCATTCTTTCAGCCACTCAGTCTCCTTGTTTCAAGACTCGCTCTTGTTGGTCCCAACATTTCAAATGGTTACCATAAAATGAACAAATATCACAGCAACGGGGTATAAATTTAAATAGAAGGCAAATCGGTATTTAAAAATACTTATCTGACAATGGATTCAAACAGATTCAGCAGAAAATCTCGTCAGACAGTGGCATGGTAGCTAAGTGAGTAGAAGCTCTGTGATAATGATCCAAGCATATACAGACACAGAAAGCTTCAGAACAAACAGCCTAGCCCTCAGCCAATCACAACAACACTCTTTGGGCTTCAAACAGTGAATCCTAGCTCAGAAGGCACTTTTTTACCCTCTCCTGCCAAAAGGGAATGGATCAAAGAGTTTTTAATGTAAAAACACTGTGTGGGTACCCCCCAAAAAAGCTGACTCTAGCCTAGTTACAACTGATAACCAAAGAAAAAGTACAGGAACAAACAGTAACAGCTAAAGAAGTAGTGTGGGGAAAGAAACACAGTGAATAAACACAGATATCAGAACAGAAAAAGTAATAAACAACTTAAAGTGCAATTAAGAACTATAGTTTAAATATCCACATCTATATGGATTTGATTCAAAACAATAGTCAAATGCAACTGTAACAATAAATGAACTTTAAATAAAGAATTCAAGTGCAAGAAAATTCACAAATATTATAGCTATTGTAGTTTTAAATCTAGACAGAGTGAAATAAATACTTAAAAGTATTTATCTAACAGTGATTGCAAATGGATTCAGCAGAAAATATCTTCAAACAGTGAAGTGGTAGGCAAGCAACTCATCTCCTGGCCTTGTATTGCAGCTTGTGTTCCATCACAATAGCAGTGGGAAGGTGGGGGGTGGGAATCACCCTATACAACTGGTCTGTGCATGGAAGGTTTCAAGATAATAAGGGCCTCATAAAGCTGTTCTTCTGAAATGTTATTTTTCTTCCTGTACCTTATGTTTTTATTAGAGGATTTTGGTGATATTTAGAAACCTTTCTGTAGACTCCTCGCCACTAAGTAACTTTCCATTGCCATTTGATGATTCCTTTAAGTAGTATGATTAAGCCCCAAACACACAGCTCTCTTACTGCCAAGTGAAGGATCATAAGTGCAATAAACACTTGAAATTTCTCTGCCACAAGAATATTTATTTAGTGAAGCCACAGCTGTAAGTAAGGCATAAGGGCTGATCAGTGCTGACCCCAGTAATAGTGGGGCCCATTTTGAACCATTTGTTGAGGCTCCTATGCTGACCTCAACCACCTAGCAACCTTCCCTCCATGCAAACTTCTTGGACTTAAGACTATTTCAGATTAGGTATCAGGAATATATTATGTTACTATGTATTAAATTGAAAACAAATGTTATTTATTTGCCTATATGTTCATAAAACTTGTTAACAATAGAAGTAAACTACTGGATTCGTGATCTACCTGCAGAGCCAACATCTTCTGCAGTTCCTCTCTCACGCTCTGCTTAACTCATTCAGGCACACTAGAAGGGATCTGTTTGATGTGCCACCATGGGCCTGTGTCTACATGGTTTTTCATTAGGTGGGTGCAATCTGGCTTACTAGAAGACATGCTCCTAAATGAGTTGCTGAGTTACTGATAACTTTTTTGACTTCTGTGTGCTACAGCTGGGGGTCTCAGAGTACTGTCATATGATTTCAAGTCCCTGTCTAGCTTGGAAATTTCTCCCACTCACTCCAACTGACCTGTAAGATCCAAACATAGGTGATAACTACCCCGGGTGCAATTTTTAAATTACTATTGCAGCTATCCAGTCTCTCGACATCCTGTACAAAAACAATGAGTGAAATCTAACTGTAAACTTGCATATATATGAAACTTGCTATTATTATATCTAACAGATTTTAACAGGAATGCTTTTTTGAGCAAAATTGTGTTATAGGTTGTTGAACCCCAGCCATGTTCATGTCTTTAACATCTTTTTTTTCTGGCATTATCATTCCTGCTTAAGCTTCATGTAACTAACTGTTGCGATTTAGAACATAGATACTAGACATTGGTGAATAAAGTGAGGGGTATATCAAGGCTGGTATTAGTGTAACTGGAATGTGTTATGACGTTTGTAAGGTCTTATTTGTAATCAAGCTATAAGGAGCAGATGCAATAGTTCTAGTGTTCTGAACCAGCATGAATACATGTGGAACATATGTAGCAATGATTGTAATGTAAATTTGGGTAGGCATAACATATATTGCAACTATTTTGATGCAATTTGTTAAGGCATAGCTATTTAGAAGTTGTTTCATCATGTTTTCGATATACTAGCTCTTTAAACAGCTTGGATACAAGTGGATGTTAAATGACTAACAATACAGTACTTAAATATGAGTAATTGTGGCATTGTTCAAGCTTCTGCTGCTGAAGTAAACCCTAGAGCATTAGGACTAAGTAGTTTTCAAAACGGCTATAGAACTATTGTATGCTGGACTGTATTATATGTTGCCAGATTATTTTGAATTGAGCCATACTTCGTTTATTTCTCTTTTCTTTATTGTTTGAGGCTCTCTTTACATAAACTGTCTTGTATATCATTCTTTCCTTACTGTCAACGCCCTAACTTGCATTCTTTCTACTCTCTCAAACTCTCCCTGAACCACGATCCATCCCTGATATATTTCCTGCTGTGGGAAGCTTTAAAATAATTAACCCATGAGTGGGACTTCAAATAAAAGACAGAGCCTGCAAAGGAATTCAACGTAGGTTGAAGCAGATATAGACTTGTCTCTGCACTTGTAAAGAGTCAGTGTAACTGCAGAGTACACCACCAAGGTCGACATTTGCTTTCTTTCGTCCCCTTTAGTTCTTCCTATTTTCTCCCATATTTGCTTACTACAGAAAATGCAGATATGCTGCCATATCTGTCTAATATTAAAGCTGTACAAGTGTGGCTATTACCCTATACCCTATCACCCCTTGCTATTAAATTAAAAGTGCTACACTGAGCTATTTTGTGTAGTTATCTATATCTCAATAAACACTAATAACAACAGTAGAATATAAGGCTAAACAAAGCTCTGTCCTAAACTGAACTAGGAACTGCCTTGTTGAATGAGTTGCTGATAACTTTTTTGGCTTCTGTATGCTATAGCTGGTGGTCTGCCAGGTCCATCCACCCTCTCTTACTTGGGTTCACTCTGCTTCCTTAGCCTACCCCCAATCCTACCCACTCCCTCTTCAATAACATTTATACAAAGACTCTTCATCTTATTACTCCCTGGCCAGTCCCCATCCTCTGACATCACTAATTACCAATCCTACAATTAAGAACCCTAACTTTAACAAACATGTTATCTAGATAATAGCCACACAAAATCAGTCATATGCAACCCCATACCTTTCAAACATTCAAATATACACCCATTCTACTTTCTCTCCTTTACTATTTCTTTATCTGAAACTTTATTAAATGGCACAGCTAAAAATGAAAACTGTCCTCACCATATTCTTACCTGCAGCCCTTCACAACCCAGCCTAACCCCAAAGTCACCTACTCTTTTAAGCCACTTTGAAAACCATGCAAATAGCTTTTCAAAAATATCACCTAAACTAATTGAACCAAACTTTCTTCATTTTAGAGGCAAAAAATTCTATCTTCCTCCACTGAACCCATCCTGCAATATTATAATATCTTACAGCTCTGTAAAACATTCAACTACAACAAACAATGCTCCCCTTATCCCCACAACCTACTGTAATGTGGTGACATCCACCCCAATCCTGGACCTCCTCTGTACTTCTACAATCCTCAATCTCCTCCTTTAAAAATATGTTATTAATCAATTTAAACATACATAGCATTTGCAACAAAATAACTAAATTAATTCCTGGCTAACACAATATGCACCTGATATATTAGCTGTTACTGAAACATGGTTAAAACCTCACATCAAACAAACTGAAATTCTTCTACCAGGATATATCATTCTAATAACTGAGAGACAATAAAAAAGCTGGAGGAGTAGACCAAATTTATCCAAGTACATATGCAATACTACCTCTCTCCAAACCAATTCCTAAATTTAATAATGCTAAAATTCTTATTACATCATTAAAGATAAATAATATCAAACAGCTTCATATAGCAGTAGTTTACTTACTCCCAGGACAAAACATTCCCATACCTGAAGACAATCCTCTCATGGATGTCCAAAAACATCTCCAGTTTAATAGCAATCATGGGAGATGTCAATATCAATTAACAAAACTTATCTACTGACTTACCAGCAAACAATCACAGCCTCTATGGCTACCCACAACTCATCACCACCCTTCCTAGAATGCAAGATAACAGTAACCTTGGATCTACTCTATACTGGATCCTGGTCTATGACCCCCACAAATACTCAAATTCCAATACATTTCCTAATTTCTTAAGTGACCACTTTCTCACATATACTTATAGAACCAGCCTTCAAAAGACCAAAACCCACACCTACAAAACATCCAGAAACATAACAAACTTTGGTCAAGACCTCCTTAATAGTATACTAAAATCATTCGACTGGGTCATACTAAAAACACTGCCCTTAGACAATGCTATCAGCTATTTCAATAATCTATTTTTAAATACTCGTAACAACTTAGCCCCACTCAGAGTAAAGAACAAAAGCAAACCATGCACCCTGGTTAACCAAAGCCGCCAAACAAATATTTCAAACCAGAGATAATGCCTGGAAAGTCTGGCAAAAGAATAAAAGTGAGACAAACTTTCAGATCTATAGGTAGCTATGAAATAAAGCAAAAAAGTTAGTAAATGCTGATAGAAAAATTATTTTGCACAACATTTAGCCAATCACAAAACTAATCCAAATCAATTCTGGAAGACCATCTCACCTCTTCTTACTCCTGGGTCTACTTAAAATCCATCACCAACCATAGGCAAAACAACAACTGAAGTTGCCAACATGTTTAATGTCCATTTCAGAGAAAGCATAGCTAAACTAGTAAAAGGCTCTAAGTCTAACACAAATATGAACTGCACAGATAATAGCATTCCACCCCTCAACCAAACCTCCTCTAAAGATAGCATAACTTTTTATTTCCCTTACCAAAATACTCCAGCACCAAACACTCACTTTTCTCCCTTCTCTCCACAGCCCATATCCACTACATTAATATGTACACTTCTTCATAAACTAAAACATTCCTCTTCCTCCTCAGATGATCTCCCATCAGAATACTTAAAACTGCAGAATCTATTGCTTATCCTGTTAGCATTCTCATAAACTGATCCATCAGTGAGTCCTATGTCCCAAACCTTTAGAAGCAACTAACAAACTACAGACCCATCTCTATACTATCCCCTCTATCAAAGCTACTTGAAACGTGTGTACACTTGCAATTACTAAACTACCTTACCCACAACAACCTTCTTACACCCACTCAACATGGATTTAGGCCTGCCCATAGCACATCAACTGCCCTGATGTCCTTCACTGACATAGTAAACAAAGCTAGAGACTCCAGACAATTAACCTTCATAATACTGTTAAATCTGTCAAAGGCTTTTGATTTGTTTTCCCATGATAAACTTCTACAGCAACTCTCTTCACGAGGATGTTCACAACCCTCGCAACAATGGTTTAACAGCTATTTAACTAATAGACAACAATGTGTTAAATGGTAATGATACCTATAATAATACCAGATTAACAGAACAGGAGTCCCACAAGGATCCATACCTGGACCCCTCCTGTTCAACATCTTCATTAATAACCTACACACCACCTCCCTACAAAGTATATTAAACCAATATGCCAATGATTCCACCATCATCACCTCAACTAACAATATATCAGACCTTCTGCAAAAAAACACATAATGCCTTTACCTCAATAGATTACTGGCTAAATGAATTAGAACTACTGCTTAATCCCAACAAAACTAAGCTTCTACTGTTTACTCCCAAAACATTTTCATGTGAATTTAAAATCTACTCCTAAAACAAAACAAAGATTGAAGTGGTAACACACACTAAGCTACTAGGTATTACCATAGACAATAAACTCACGTTTGAACAACACATACGCAATGTCATCAAAAAAACCCACTTCAAACTCAGGACCCTCTATAGACACAAAAACTTCATGGATCCTTTTACCAAAAGAACGTCAGCCAATACTTACTTGATCTCTTCTTTATTATATGGAGCTCCTATTTTACTGCCCTTATCCCTAAAAAAAATCTTCAATACTGTTACAAGATCGCCGAATCTGCCGCAGGCTTATCATACTGCTGCCACCACTGGAAAGCTCTTTCAGAGTTAAACTGGCTCAAATTCCCACACTTGTATTATTATCTATCGCACATACAATAATTTACAGACCAGATTCTTATCCCACCCTAAAATGTATTCCGACCAGAACTCTTTGTTCACTTGAGAAACCACTAATAACTGTACACAAACCTAATAGAAGAGCCAGCCAGTGTCTCTGTTCTTATGCTATAACTAAACTATGGAATGCTTTACCAGAACAAATTATTTGTATAGATAACTCCAAGACATTCAAAACGACACTAAAATCCCACCTTCTTAACTCTGACACCTGTCCATGAACTAAAAGAAATATATAACCCCATAGCCCATACTATCAACCTCTCATAGCCCCCTTTTTTCCAAAAACATTTATTCCATCACCCAACTATGACTCGTGTCCCTACTATTAATTCAACTCCAACTACCTCATACTTACTTCTTATCTCTACCTCCCACTACCTCTTACCTTAACACTCTGTCTCTTACTTTCATTTCTCCTGTTCCTACTAGTTACTTATTTCTTAACCTATCTCTCAAACTGCTAGCATCTCAACGTTACATTCTCCACAAACCCTCCACCACACTACTACTATTAAAGTTCCTTTATCTTTACCACCGTAACCCTCTTCAGTTACTTTTAAATGTTTGCTACCCTACTCTACTGGGCCTGCTTACGTTCCACCAGTGTATGTATCTTATAAATATGTATCTCACTTATACTTATATAAGCAAATCCTAACACATACTGTGCATGCTATTTTGTACCTTCATTTTTAACTCACACAATAATTATTGTAAAAGTATGTAAGTCAACATATGTCTACCTTAATATTTGCATCGTGGTTTATGTATTCTTTTATATGTATATAATATTGTGCTATGTCAAATGCATGTTAAATGTATTTTGGAGATTTTCCCATCGGGCCTCTACTGAAAATGGGTTTTTAGCCTAGTCGGACTTTCCTGGTCACCAAATGTCAATTAATAAATAAATAAATAAAATAAACTCCTGTGGCACTTCCTAGATTTCTTGAACCTGGGTAGGAGATAGCGTCATGCTTCCCCATTCTCAGATTTGATCATGTCATATATGCTGCCCACTTGTCACACATTATTTCATACAACTTACTGAAAAAGAGGTTGAGAAGTTTGCTTTTTCAAAACAGTACCTTTGTAGAAGGAAGATACTTTGTAATCAATTCCAAAAGTGCATTTGTGACCCTTGCCATCAGTAGTGAAACAAGAATGGAGTGAGGTGGGGCAATTGCCACAGGCGCAAAATGTTAAGGGGCATAATCGATAGGTTGTCTGTGCATTTTTTATGTACTTCAGTTCAGCATTTTTTTTTTGTTTGTTTTGTTTTTCAGTTGAACAGCTGGGATGGCCATGGATTTTTGTTGTGTAATTGGTTAAATTACCATAGGAATCCAATCAGCTTCCTTCAGTAATCCAAAATTTTGTGTGTGTGTGTGTGTGTGTGTGTGTGTGTGTGTGTGTGTGTGTGTGTGCGTGTGTGCGTGTGCTTGTGTGTGTGTGTGTGTGTGTGTGTGTGTGTGTGTGTGTGTGTGTGTGTGTGTGTGTGTGTGTGTGTGTGTGTGTGTGTGTGTGTGTGTGTGTGTGTGTGTGTGTGTGCTTGTGTGTGTGTGTGTGTGTGTGTGTGTGTGTGTGTGTGTGTGTGTGCGTGTGTGTGTGTGTGTGTGTGTGTGTGTGTGTGTGTGTGTTCTTCACTTGAAGAGCTAGGGGTAGGTGTGCTGATTGGCTGCTGTACTGCAGGAAGTCAATTTGTTTACTACTGTAAGCAGAATTCCTTTTTATTGCTCTTTTCTTTAAGAGATGAGGGGTGAGGCACAATCCCAGTAGAGAGTGCTAGTTGAGCTACCTATGTTTCTGCTTGCCCTGGAAGCAATATAGCCTGTGGTTGCAACTTGGGCTGCTTCCCAACCTGTCAGATATCCCTAGCATGCTGCAGTTTTAGCATTTACGATGACAAGCTCTGATTATAGAAAAGTCAACACACAATGGGATGAAGTAAGCGAACCACCATCCCGACCTCTGAATATGCTTGGACCAAATGTGCAGCCCTTTCGGGAACTCACAAGTCTGGTACAAAACTAGAAGTTTTAAACACCAATGCATTACTGATCTACAATGCCATGCTACATATATTTAGTCAAAAAAGAAAAAGAAAATCAAATGAAAAACAGCTACATTGTTTCCAGTAATGGGTATTAACAAGTACAACTGAAGTCAAAATGTCCTTTAGGGCATATGCACACCAAGTTGCCCTCTTTATTAAATGTTGAAGATACCTTTAAAAGTTCACAACTATCTGACAGACAAAGAAAAAACATGTAAATACTTAACTAGAAACAGGTCTCACCTGAAATGTATTCCTCTTAGTGATAACAAATGTAAGTCCTATGATTCCAGCATTAACAAGTATACAACAGAGGTACTACTGGACTGGAGTATTCCAGATAAAACAGCTGTCAAAGCACACCACTTCAAAATGTCTCACTCTTTCTTTTGGCAGAAGCCTTTTTACTCACAGGTGTACTTCTTCAAAATGTCTTTGCTTGCTGTTCATTACAGTTCTATGCTATTCTAGTACACTTTATTTTTCTGGACCTTAAAGGAAGCTAACACTACAAATCAAGTAAAAAAGGTAGTTTCTGAACACTACTTTTTCTCTCCCCACCAGGGTAAACACTATAAACAGTCAGGCTTTTTTTCTAAATAACACAACCAAAGGAGAACAATTACCCCTCCAAAAATATGTGTCATAGTGAATTTGTAGGATTCAACAAAGCACTGAATGTTTCACTGCATGATTTGACCCTAAAGGTCCCATATGTGGAAACTTTAGAACCATTGGAAGGCTTTATACAACTGAATGATAGAACTCATGAACACTAGTCATGGCTACTGTTATATTTGTTCATCTCATACACCACCCTTCAATCAGTGTTGAGGGTGGAGTTCTAGTGATGGCAACATATTTGACATCCAGGATGCAGTGAGTTCGCAGGCATGGTTGATCATGCAAGACAATCAGAAGTCACTTTGAAATCATGATTTAAAGGGAACACTTAGAATTTTATGGCAACTGTTATTTTAAGATTAGATGCAGGATTTTCTGGCAAATATCAGACAACAGAGAGGTATGGGTATGGTGAGACCTTATTAGGCCAACTAGGTCCAGTTGGCATAAGGTCAGCTTTGAGGCTGAAACCCTTGGAGAAAATAGAAAAAAATCAATAAAATCTCAAAAACAGAACTGAAAAGAGAGTGGGAGATGGAAAAGAGAGATGGAAAAAAAACTGGAGGTTTATGGAAGGACTGCATATTATGGTAGTTTATTTAGAGTTTACAGCTTGGTAACTTCTGCATACCAAGCAATCTAAATGCTGGTGCATCATATTTGGCAGCCAGATACCTTTCAGTTAAGATAATTTTTTTCATAAAAGGCCTAGAAAGCAGTGACTGCATTTTGTTATCCCTTTGCAGTGGAGTCCATATGTGGGAGAGGAGAGGATAGGTTCAGCTACAATAGCTGGCCAGATATAATGATATGCTCAAATTAGTACAAAATGATAAATTCACTCTATCTGCTGCCTGATTTATACACCACAATAATAACAGTATCTCAATACTCTCATGAAATGTTAGAGAAGAATGCACAAAAATGAAAAGTAAAAGAACCAATATATGGCCTGACTATTTGTACATTCAGAAGCCAAACTATGAAGAACTAAAGCAGCTCTAGCTCTCGTTTCATATTAAACCTTGTAAACTCAAGTAAGAAAAATACCAAAATATTGCCCAAATGAGTTAATATAATTGTTGTTGTTGTGTCTTTCGGCTTTTCCCGGTTAGGGGTCGCCACAGCGGAACTCCGGTCCGCTAATGATTGGTAGTTGATTTTTACATGCCGAGTTACCAGCTCTGACACACAACCTTCAACGAAGGTATGCTCATTCATGCATGTCTCCACGCAGAAGATGCTCTAGCTGAGAATCGAACCGGACAGCATCTTACTGTGAGGCGACAACGCTACCGCAGCACCACCACCGCGGATAAAAATGAGTTAATATAATTAATTAGAAAAATATATTCTTATTTCTAAATTATAGGACTTGAGTGAAGATATACAGAAACATACAGTATGACCAGAAGGACCAGCAATTAATGAAGACAAGCAGATACATATGACCAAGAGGACCAGTAAGCATCTGTCTAGCTAAGGTTCAAAGGCAAATAGTAGACTAGCTACCCTTGCGGATCATTTTAAAAATGACCAATTTTCTTTTTGTGGGAATCAAACCCTATACCTTGTGTCTGTAAAGTCAGCACCATAACCATTATACTAGACGTTAATTTCAAGGTAAGTACTAGGCTAGCTTCCTTAGTGGCCAGTTTTAAGTCTAGCCAAGATAAATGTTGGTGCTTGAATTAACCTATCCTATTTGGTGTTAGATTAGCCTTACCTAGACCATGGTCAGTAATTATATTTTACACCTACTAAGAATAATTGGGATCATACCAGAGATAATCGGACAGGGGGCAGTCCTGGGATAAATTATCTATTACCCATCCATTGATCCAAGTTGTGCTTGAATATAGGGAGGGTTGAGCTTTGTTTTATGTGGATGAAGAGTCTGTTCCAGAGCAGTTGTGTCCTCTGTGAGATATACATGTCCCTCCAAACAGTTTTGCTGATTTTGCAGAAGAGGTTTAGATCCCTTGATTGAGTATTTCTGATGTAATTTGACTTCTTGATGTGCAGTAGGTCCATTAGTATTGGATCAGAGGTTGCCTTGCATGCCAGACAAAGGTCACCTCTTAGTAGTCTGTAGAACACTAAGTACAGTGACAGGTTTTGAGTCGGTCCATGTAGGACATATTGTTTAGGCCTTGTGTCCTTTTTGTGTGGTATCTCTGTGGGCATTCCAGTTGTAGGATGTGTCTGGATAGATACATGCCATAAGGGTGATTTTACTTAATGACTGGCCTAGTGTGGGCTGAGTAACGTAGGGCAATGAGGCAATGACATCTCTACATCTAGATGCAATACATTTGTTTATAAGCTGCACAATATAGAAGGACTTTCTTTTTTCTTACAACAGTGGATATATGTTGGTCGAAAGTAAAGCAAATGTCCATGTAACTTCACTCTAGCTGTTCCCTTGATTACACAGCACAATAATAACCGTAAATCAGTCCTGAGCAACTGGTTTATCTGTTAGGGGCATACTGACAATGTGATAGTCCCTTGGGGAATATGTCTTCTCAAAGGCTGCGATAATGCAGTTTCTGGCATTTAATTTTAGTCCATGATTCTGGCACCGGTATTTGTTTGGGACAAACTTTCCTTCAGGATGGCTGAGTCATTTGGGTATTCAGTGACTGCTGCCAGCTTGCAGACATCTGCAAACTTCATCAGCTAGAGCTCTTTGGCATTGGCTTTTACTTCAGAGAAGTAGATGCCAAACAGCAGGTGTCCCAACACTGAACCCTGGAGAGCTCCACTGGTGACTGGTCTCTTGTGGTGCTAACTTTCCCTATTTCCCTCTTTTGTTTTCCTGTGTACCATCTGTGAGCCAGTTGGCAATCCAGGATTTTATGCAGGGGGATTATTCACAGTTAATTTAGCTTTTCTACTATGCTTGAATGGGGGGTTGTGTCAAAAGCGTTGACCAGGTCAAGGTACGCAATGTGTACTGTTTTACCGTCATCCATTGCTTTGGTGACCTTTTCAAAAAAGTCTACCATGTTGAGTAAGAAAGACGTGCCTTGACAAATCCAAACTGAAATGGGGTCTAGTGTTTTGATGTTTTCTATGTCCTTACTGGTGAGTTTCATGATAAGACTTTCCATGGCTTTGCATATGAGGCTAGACAGACATATGTGTCTGTAATTGCCTGGGCACATGGAATGTCCTCTCTTATGGAGGGGGATGACCGTAGCTGTTCTCAATTCACTTAGTACAAAACCTGTATGAAGGCTGAAGTTGAACAGAGTTGGTAGGTTGGAGACTAAATCATGCTTCATGTTAATTAACATGAATCTGGGGATAGAGTCAGGACCCATTGTTTCTATACTTTTAACTTTCAGAAGTGCTTTTCAGAATTTGTCCTGTGTGATAGCTGGAGGCAAGTTGATTTCAGGTATATCTTCTGGCATAGATGGAGAAGGAGAGGAGTAAAGTTTGTGCTGACTTTATCAGCAGTAAGTTGGCTGCAAATTGTTGCATTGTGCTACTGAGATTACAAACATAACTAAAAAGGTTATTTGACTGACTTTGACTTTGGTGGCTATTTTAGCCTCAAGCTTGACTTTGGTGGGTTCTATTAAACTCCTGAGTTGTTTTGTTTATTTCAAAGATGAGGGCACTATCATTCTGAGAATTACTCTTCTTTTTTTTGGTTAAAATTCTCTTCCTTTTATTGCAAAGCTTGTTGACATTATAGCTCTACCATGGGAGTTTATTCCTTGGGTTTGCACTGCACTCATTCCTATGGGGTACAGCTGCATCTATGCAGCTGTTTACATGTTGGTATAGTGTGGTGGTATACTTTTCGGTGGACTTAACTGGGTTTGGTGGGGATATGAAGCTTGCAAATCTATCACTTAGAAGTAGGTAGTTTATCTTAGAGAAATGTCTAAAGATACATTAGGTGGAATGAGTCTCTGGTTTCAATTTTATTTCGAAGAAGATTGCCTTATGGTCAGACTGTCAAATATGCAAGGAATGGTGAAGGATGTCCCCATATTAGTAAGGACAAGATCTCAGATGGCATTTCCCCAGTGAGTCCAGTGACTAAAAGAAATTTCTGAGTTTGCGCACTAGTGAGGGTATAGGTTTCCCAGTTTATAGCAGGATAGTTTACATCACCTAGGAAAATGGTGTTGGGTTCAATACTGAGTGATTCCATTTCCTGTAGATAGGTATAGTGGATTTCCTGTGTCATAGAGGGAGTTCTATAACTAGCTAATGAATTTTACAGGATGTTTCCGATGGTTATTTGGGATATGAAGAAGTTCTAATGCATCATGCTGCTTTATTGGCCTTAAAGGAGTACAATGGGTTTCTAAAATGAATTCCTCAACTTCCCTGCCTTTTTCCTCCCTATTTACACTTTCCTGCATAAACGAACAACAAAGCATCGTTTAAAACATTTAAATTCCCCTCACTTTTCTGAAACAAGTCTACTTTAGCATACAGGGATTGTTTCCCTTTCAAAAACATTCTCTTGCATTTCAGTTAAGCTTGCTGGAGTCCCCAATTACTGACGTCATCGCGGCCAGGCAGTGGAGGTATTTTTTTTTATTAGTTCCTTCCCCCGAAGTGACATCACCACGGCCGGCCTCTGGTTCTCGGTCAAAGAATCAAACCCACACATTCTGTGATGTCACAGCTGCCTTGTACTTCCCCCCAGCCTTGGTGTGCTAAAACAGAGCTGCAGGAAGTAGGGAAGTTCTTTACCTGTTGGTGTTTCCAGTACGCATTATTTTGCCAAAGGAGCCTGTTGCGGGAAGCTTTGCTGTTATCAACGTATTTTCGTGGACCTGCTAAATTGGTAAGTCAACTTTTTTTTAAATCA
>NC_056731.1:1384082502-1384100121 GCF_019279795.1 Protopterus annectens
ATTAAATAAAAAAATAGAAGAACCATTTAAAAAAAATTACAAAAAGGCAAAAGTAAAAAAAAAAACCTTTAAAAAACCAAAAAAACAACCATTAACAGTACTAGAACAATGTAAAACACTAGCATGATGTAAAATAGCACCAGAACCATTAACAGTACTTACAGAATGTAAAACAAAAGAGAAATTGGTCTCACCACAATGATTTTAAAAATCCCACGTAACCAGTAGTAGCAAAGAAGATGAATCTTTATTCCATATAACAAAACACAGTGATAAGCGCCGCTAGGTGAAACTATCGCCATCAGATAATGTTTTAAATTAAAACCTTTTCTTTTATACTAAAATTGGTGGGAAACGTAGCCAATTACTTTACTAATCTATTAATTAATTAAAACAAACAAATCCATTATGATATTTCAGTACAATCAATAACAACATAAATAAAAGAATTTATGACACTTGTAGTCTACTAATCAAAAAGAATAAACTTTTATGTATGAAACTACAACATTTATACTGTTCCTATAGAAACAATTTTGAAAAACACAGAAATGGATAACAGTTTATGAATTAAACTTGCAACAACAGAAAAATCTCTGAACACCTGTGTTACCATAAGTATTAATAAATACTCCACTAAATTCTAGCATGTATAAAATTTATATAGTAAGAAATGTAGATAAATATAAATAAATAAATATGTGTACATTTAAATATAGCATATATATCTATTTAATATAGAAAATAAAGTGCATTAGTCTCTGCAGTACTAAAAAATGTTTTACATATGGTTTATAGCTATATGATGTTATAAAAACATGATAAAATAGTATGTATTAATAACTATGAAATAATTATATATGCATAATATATAAAAAACTAGTTTTTTTAAAAACATCTAATAAAAAATCTAATAAAAAATGTTCTTATCGTGACCTATTGTTTAAAATAGGTTTAATGGAAACAAACTTATTTAAACCTGGAAAGAGATGGGCTCCAAGCCTAAAGATCCATTTTAGCTCCGCAATGGCTAAACAATTAGTATTATCGCCTCCTCTCTTGTTTATGGGGACTACTTCTAAAATCCTGAAATGGAAAGTATGGTCTTTATTGTCCTTGATATGTAGAGCTAAGGCGTTATTTTCACAACCTTTCTTAATTTCATAAAGATGGTTATAAATTCTATCTGTTAGCCTCCTTTTAGTAAGGCCAACATAGAAAGCTGTACATTTATTACAGGTTGCTAGATATATTAATTTTTTTGTTAAGCAAGAGGCATAGAACCTGGGAATAAACGTAAAGTTTAAAAATGGATGAGTATAAGACTGATGTGATGAAATATATGAACATCTATTGCAATTCTTACAAGGGAATGTACCTATTTTGTTACTATTAATGACAGTAATACTATTATTATGAATAAATTTGTCACATAAAATTTGTTTAAGATTTGGACAGTTTTTATATAAAAATCTGGGTTTTTCACCTACTATATGTTTCACAGAGTCAACCATAGTAAGTACATTCCAATTATTGTAAATGATTTTCTCTATACGTTTTACGTCACTTGTATATTTAATGACATATTTTAAAGAGGTAGATCTATTATAAGTATTCATTCTACCTGGGTATATAATTCTTTTACTACTTCTGGTAACAGTCTTAGATGTAACTTCATTTATGATTTGATCTCCCAGTGTGCTATGTCTAATATTTTTTTTTAAATTGACATCATAACCTCTATCAGTGAGTAAAGATTCAAGTTTGTCAGCTTCATTAGGTAAAGAATTGCTGGATTTACATATTCTGGAAATTCTTATAAATTGACTTTTTACAATGCCAGGGAACGTATGCCTTGGGTGCATACTATCGAAACTGAGCAAAGTATTAGTCCAACTCGGTTTCCTATATATAGAAGAGGTAATAGTCCCTTCATTGGTCAATGTAAGGGTCACATCCAAGAAATTAATCTTGGTAAACGAGGAGTCCATAGTAAACCTTAGATATGTCGTTGTAGCTTCTAGATACAATAAAAACTGATCAAAATCAGACTGTGTACCTTCCCATATGATGAAAACATCATCTACAAAGCGTTTATAATATTTTACTTTACTGAAGGTTGGATGATCAAACAAATATTTCTTTTCCCAACTAAAAACTACTAAGTTGGCGTATGTATTTGCACAGGGGGTGCCCATGGCCACCCCCCATGTCTGTAGATAATTACTATCGCCAAACATAAAAACATTATTATTGAGAACTAAATCTAAAAGCTGACACATTAGAATAATTTTGTCTCCATTAAATGTAGGTTCACTGACTAATAATTCCCTAATAGCATCCAAGCCAACATCATTAGGAATAGATGTAAAAAGATTTTTTACATCTAATGTAATTAAGAGATATTTGTTAGGTATTTTGTCTAACTTCATTTGTGTTAAACTATCTAGAAGTTGAAAAGTATCTTTTAATATAGAAGGAATAGAGTCTACCAATGGTCTAAGGTTAGATTCAATGAACGTTGAAATGTTGGATGTAGCCCACCCTTTTCCTGAAACAATAGGTCGCATAGGGATGGGTGTTACTTTTTTATGGATCTTTGGTAATCCTTTAATAATTGGTATTAATGGGTGTTCAATAAAGAGATAATTATATAAATCAACATTAATCTGTCTACAATGAAGTAGATCATGAAGAGTTTCTTGTACAATGATAATAACCTTATTAATATCATTAAAACTAATAATTCTATATGTATTAGAATCTGAAAGCAGATCTAACATGAGTGTCACATAATCTTGTGTGTTAAATAAGGCAATCCCTCCTCCTTTGTCCGCAGGTTTAATAATTATTTCTGAGGTTTCTTTGAGTTTAGTCAAAGACCTGAATTCAGCTGGGGAGAGATTTACATAAGCAACCCTTTTAGTGTGGTTAGAAAACAGTGAATAAATATCTTTTTCACATGTTTTTAAGAAACATTCAGCACTAACTGGCATCACCGGAATAAAATTACTTTTGCTTTTAAATGCATGACTTGAATATACAGTATTCTCTCTTGTATCTTTAAAAAACACTTTTAACGAAACTGATCTACAAAACAAACGTAGATCAAACAATGTTTCAGTAAGGTTGCTACATTGCTCGGGAATAAAGTTTAAACCTCTATTTAGTAAACTGATGTCAGAATCATCCAACACCAAATCAGACAAATTATAAGGTATGACAGTCAGTTTCTTAGTTTTCTTGTCTCGTCGTACCTTTCTCCTGTATGTTTGCGCTTCCTGGGTCCTCTGCTGTTTGATCGTCCCCTGTTGCGGAATACTTGTTTTACCAGGTAAGGTAAAAAACGAGTATCCTGGTTGACTTTAGGTCTCGCTCCTAATGAAGCTTCTGTTGGAATTTCTAAAAGTGCTTGCTGGTTTGGCGGTGGGGTTACAAAAACTCGTTCCATGCTGTTATTATCAGCAGACAACGTTAATCCAGCATTGAGTCCTGTAGTAGTTGCTAGAACTGCTGAAGTATTACCGTTGGATTGAGTATTGACTGTTGAGGAGGAAACAGAATCTATTGGTGCATCATCAGCACGTCGACGTGTGTGTGTGTTACATTGTATCTCGGCCAAACAAATATTTGACCGAGAGAAAAGTCATTGTAGTCTCGTTGTAGTTTTTTTAGCTTTGTTTGTTTTAATTTATCACTAAAAGTGTTGACACACATAAAGATATCTTGTATTTTAGACTTACAATGTTCAGATTTAAAGCATGAAGCAAGGTTTTTATGAGCTGAATCAATCTTGGAATGCAAATCTGCTTCTAATGGTGCAAAGTATTCATTTAGAAGTCTCATGTAACTGAACCCTAATTCGATATTAAGGTCTTGCCATTTTTTTAGGAGGGTAGGATGGTTTTCTCCATAGGTGGGCATGCAGAAAATCCGCATCCCCTGGGTGCAACACGAAAGTGTAATGATGCTTCCAAGTGTTGCCTTTGCCAGGCATAACGCTGCAGTCTATATAGATCATCCCCAAACTCTTTAGAGAGCTTGATGAAGTCATTTAAGTTTTCATCTGTGTTGGGTATGGTTCTGAGATCAGTAGTCTCACTTAGGTCCAGAGCCAATAAAGGGTTCGTTTGACAATGTAGAAGTCGATTAAGTACATTACTGGTGTCCCTCGTCTCCGGCCGGTAATCTAATTCAACGTTAGTAGATTCCATTGTGTCAAGCAGTTACAACACAGTAATAATGAGGAAGTAAAAGATATGAGATGCAACTGCTGTAGTGAAGAGACCAAAAATCACAAGTCCAGAACATAAAACAAAAAGAGAAATTGGTCTCACCACGATGTGATTTAAAAAATCCCACGTAACTCCATAGTAGCAAAGAAGATGAATCTTTTATTCCATATAACAAAACACAGTGATAAGCCCTTTCGCGTAGGTGAAACTACGCTTCATCAGATAATGTTTTGAATTAAAACCTTTTCTTTTATACTAATATTGGCGGGAAACTTAGCCAATTACTTTACTAATCTATTAATTAATTAAAACAAACAAATCCTATTATGATATTTCAGCGCACAATCAATAAATAACATAAATAAAAGAATTCTATGACACTCTGTAGTCTACTAATCAAAAAGATTTTTTTAGCACTGCACAGATTAATGCACTTTATTTCCTATATTAAATAGATATATATGCTATATTTAAATGTACACATATTTATTTATTTATATTTATCTACATTTCTTACTATATAAATTTTATACATGCTAGAATTTAGTGGAGTATTTATTAATACTTATGGTAACTCAGGTGTTCAGAGATTTTTCTGTTGTTGCAAGTTTAATTCATAAACTGTTATCCATTTCTGTGTCTTTCAAAATTGTTTCTATAGGAACAGTATAAATGTTGTAGTTTCATACATAAAAGTTTATTCTTTTTGATTAGTAGACTACAGAGTGTCATAGAATTCTTTTATTTATGTTATTTATTGATTGTGCGCTGAAATATCATAATAGGATTTGTTTGTTTTAATTAATTAATAGATTAGTAAAGTAATTGGCTAAGTTTCCTGCCAATTTTAGTATAAAAGAAAAGGTTTTAATTTAAAACATTATCTGATGAAGCGTAGTTTCACATACGCGAAAGCGCTTATCACTGTGTTTTGTTATATGGAATAAAAGATTCATCTTCTTTGCTACTACGGAGTTACGTGGGATTTTTTAAATCACATCGTGGTGAGACCAATTTCTCTTTTTGTTTTATGTTCTGGACTTGTGATTTTTGGTCTCTTCACTACAGCAGTTGCATCTCATATATTTTACTTACAGAATGCAAAATAACACCAAAATCATAGCCAGTACTAGCAGAATGTAAATTAGCACCAGAACCATTAACAGTACTAGCAGAATGTAAAATAGCACCACAACCATTAACAGTACTAGAACAATGTAAAACACTAGCAAAATGTAAAATAGCACTAGAACCATTAACAGTACTACCTAAATGTAAAATAGCACGAGAACCATTAACAGTACTAGCAGAAAGTAAAATAGCACCAGCACCATTAACAGTACTAACAGAATGTAAAATAGCACCAAAACCATTGCCAGTACTAGCAGAATGTAAAATAGCTCCAGAACCATTAACAGTACTAGCAGAATGTAAAATAGCACCAGAACCATTAACAGTACTAGCAGAATGTAAAATAGCACCAGAACCATTAACAGTACTAGCAGAATGTAAAATAGCACCAGCACCATTAACAGTACTAACAGAATGTAAAATAACACCAGAACCAATAACAGTACTAACAGAATGTAAAATAGCACCAGAATCATTAACAGTACTAACAGAATGTAAAATACCATCAGAAAAATTAACAGTGCCAGCAGAATGTAAAATAGCACCAGAAACAATAACAGTACTAGCAGAATGTAAAACAGCACCAGAACCATTAACAGTGCTAGCAGAATGTAAAATAGCACCACAACCATTAACAGTAATAGCAGAATGTAAAATAGCACCAGAACCATTAATAGTACTAGCAGAATGTAAAATAGCACCAGAACCATTAACAGTACTAGTAGAATGTAAAATAGCACCAGAACCATTAACAGTACTACCTGAATGTAAAATAACACCAGAACCATTAACAGTACTAACAGAATGTAAAATAGCACCAAAACCATTGCCAGTACTAGCAGAATGTAAAATAGCACCAGAACCATTAACAGTACTAGCAGAATGTAAAATAGCACCAGAACCATTAACAGTACTAGCAGAATGTAAAACAGAACCAGAGCCATTAACAGTGCTAGCAGAATAGAAAACAGTACCAGAACCATTAACACTACAAGCAGAATGTAAAATAGCACCAGAACCATTAACAGTACTAGTAGAATGTAAAATAGCACCAGAACCATTAACAGTACTAGCAGAATGTAAAATAGCACCAGAACCATTAACAGTACTAGTAGAATGTAAAGTAGCACCAGAACAATTAACAGTACTAGCAGAATGTAAAACAGCACCAGAACCATTAACAGAACAAGCAGAATGTAAAACAGAACCAGAGCCATTAACAGTGCTAGCAGAATAGAAAACAGTACCAGAACCATTAACACTACAAGCAGAATGTAAAATAGCACCAGAACCATTAACAGTACTAGTAGAATGTAAAATAGCACCAGAACCATTAACAGTACTATCAGAGTGTAAAACAGCACCAGAACCATTAGAAGAACTAGCAGAATGTAAAATAGCACCAGAACAATTAGCAGTACTAGCAGAATGTAAAAAGAGCACCAGAACAATTAACAGTACTAGCAGAATGTAAAACAGAACCAGAGCCATTAACAGTGCTAGCAGAATAGAAAACAGTACCAGAACCATTAACACTACAAGCAGAATGTAAAATAGCACCAGAACCATTAACAGTACTAACAGAATGTAAAGTAGCACCAGAACAATTAACAGTACTAGCAGAATGTAAAATAGCACCAGAACCATTAACAGTACTATCAGAGTGTAAAACAGCACCAGAACCATTTGAAGAACTAGCCAAATGTAAAATAGCAGCAGAACAATTACCAGTACTAGCAGAATGTAAAGTAGCATGAGAACAATTAACAGTACTAGCAGAATGTAAAATAGCACCAGAACCATTAACAGTGCTAGCAGAATAGAAAACAGTACCAGAACCATTAACACTACAAGCAGAATGTAAAATAGCACCAGAACCATTAACAGTACTAGTAGAATGTAAAGTAGCACCAGAACAATTAACAGTACTAGCAGAATGTAAAACAGAACCAGAGCCATTAACAGTGCTAGCAGAATAGAAAACAGTACCAGAACCATTAACACTACAAGCAGAATGTAAAATAGCACCAGAACCATTAACAGTACTAGTAGAATGTAAAATAGCACCAGAACCATTAACAGTACTAGCAGAATGTAAAATAGCACCAGAACCATTAACAGTACTAGCAGAATGTAAAATAGCACCAGAACCATTAACAGTACTAGCAGAATGTAAAATAGCACCAGAACCATTAACAGTACTAGCAGAATGTAAAATAGCACCAGCACCATTAACAGTACTAACAGAATGTAAAATAGCACCAAAACCATTGCCGGTACTAGCAGAATGTAAAATACCACCAGAACCATTAACAGTACTAGCAGAATGTAAAATAGCACCACAACCATTAACAGTAATAGCAGAATGTAAAATAGTACCAGAACCATTAATAGTACTAGCAGAATGTAAAACAGTACCAGAACCATTAATAGTACTAGCAGAATGTAAAATAGCACCAGAACCATTAACAGTACTAGCAGAATGTAAAATAGCACCAGAACGATTAACAGTACTAGCAGAATGTAAAATAGCACCAGAACCATTATCAGTACTAGCAGAATGTAAAATAGCACCAGAACCATTAACAGTACTAGCAGAATGTAAAACAGAACGAGAGCCATTAACAATGCTAGAAGAATAGAAACCAGTACCAGAACCATTAACAGTACTAGCAGAATGTAAAATAGCACCAGAACCATTAACAGTACTAGCAGAATGTAAAATAGCACCAGAACCATTAACAGTACTATCAGAGTGTAAAACAGCACCAGAACCATTAGAAGAACTAGCAGAATGTAAAATAGCACCAGAACAATTAGCAGTACTAGCAGAATGTAAAAAGAGCACCAGAACAATTAACAGTACTAGCAGAATGTAAAACAGAACCAGAGCCATTAACAGTGCTAGCAGAATAGAAAACAGTACCAGAACCATTAACACTACAAGCAGAATGTAAAATAGCACCAGAACCATTAACAGTACTAGTAGAATGTAAAGTAGCACCAGAACAATTAACAGTACTAGCAGAATGTAAAATAGCACCAGAACCATTAACAGTACTATCAGAGTGTAAAACAGCACCAGAACCATTAGAAGAACTAGCAGAATGTAAAATAGCACCAGAACAATTAGCAGTACTAGCAGAATGTAAAAAGAGCACCAGAACAATTAACAGTACTAGCAGAATGTAAAACAGAACCAGAGCCATTAACAGTGCTAGCAGAATAGAAAACAGTACCAGAACCATTAACACTACAAGCAGAATGTAAAATAGCACCAGAACCATTAACAGTACTAGTAGAATGTAAAATAGCTCCAGAACCATTAACAGTATTAGAAAAATGTAAAATACCATCAGAAAAATTAGCAGTGCCAGCAGAATGTAAAATAGCACCAGAAACAATAACAGTACTAGCAGAATGTAAAATTGCACCAGAAACATTAACAGTACTAGCAGAATGTAAAATAGCACAAGGACCTTTAACAGTAATAGCAGAATATAAAATAGCTCCAGAACCATTAACAGTACTAGCAGAATGTAAAACAGCACCAGAACCATTAACAGTGCTAGCAGAATGCAAAATAGCACTACAACCATTAACAGTACTAGAAAAATGTAAAATTGCACCAGAAACATTAACAGTTCTAGCAGAATGTAAAATAGTACCAGAACCATTAATAGTACTAGCAGAATGTAAAATAGTACCAGAACCATTAACAGTACTAGCAGAATGTAAAATAGCACCAGAACCATTAACAGTACTAGCAGAATGTAAAATAGCACCAGAACCATTAACAGTACTAGCAGAATGTAAAATAGCACCAGAACAATTAACAGTACTAGCAGAATGTAAAACAGCACCAGAACCATTAACAGAACAAGCAGAATGTTAAGTAGCTTCAGAAAAATTAACAGTACTGGCAGAATGTAAAACAGAAGCAGATCCATTAACAGTGCTAGCAGAATGTAAAATAGCACCAGAACCATTAACAATACTAGTAGAATGTAAAGTAGCACCAGAACAATTAACAGAACTAGCAGAATGTAAAATAGCACCAGAACCATTAACAGTACTAGCAGAATGTAAAATAGCACCAGAACCATTAACAGTACTACCTAAATGTAAAATAGCACCAGAACCAATAACAGTACTAGCAGAATGTAAAATAGCACCAGAACCATTAACAGTACTAGTAGAATGTAAAATAGCTCCAGAACCATTAACAGTATTAGAAAAATGTAAAACACTAGCAGAATGTAAAATTGCACCAGAAACATTAACAGTACTAGCAAAATGTAAAATTGCACAAGAATAATTAACAGTGCTAACAGAATGCAAAATAGCACGAGGACCATTAACAGTACAAGCAGAATGTAAAATAGCACCAGCACCATTAACAGTACTACCTGAATGTAAAATAGCACCAGAACCATTAACAGTACTAGTAGAATGTAAAATAGCACCAGCACCATTAACAGTACTAACAGAATGTAAAATAGCACCAAAACCATTAACAGTACTAGCACAATGTAAAACAGAACGACAACCATTACTACTGCAAGCAGAATGTAAAATAGCACCAGAACCATTAACAGTACTAGCAGAATGTAAAACAGAAGCAGAACCATTAACAGTACTAGCAGAATGTAAAATAGCACCAGAACCATTAACAGTACTAGCAGAATGTAAAATAGCACCAGAACCATTAACAGTACTAGCAGAATGCAAAATAGCACTACAACCATTAACAGTACTAGAAAAATGTAAAACACTAGCAGAATGTAAAATAGCACCAGAACCATTAACAGTACAAACTGAATGTAAAATAACACCAGAACCAATAACAGTACTAACAGAATGTAAAATAGCACCAGAACCATTAACAGTACTAGCAGAATGTAAAATAGCACCACAACCATTAACAGTACTAGAACAATGTAAAACACTAGCAGAATGTAAAATAGCACCAGAACCATTAACAGTACTAGTAGAATGTAAAATAGCTCCAGAACCATTAACAGTATTAGAAAAATGTAAAATACCATCAGAAAAATTAGCAGTGCCAGCAGAATGTAAAATAGCACCAGAAACAATAACAGTACTAGCAGAATGTAAAATTGCACCAGAAACATTAACAGTACTAGCAGAATGTAAAATAGCACAAGGACCTTTAACAGTAATAGCAGAATATAAAATAGCTCCAGAACCATTAACAGTACTAGCAGAATGTAAAACAGCACCAGAACCATTAACAGTGCTAGCAGAATGCAAAATAGCATGAGGACCATTAACAGTACTAGCAGAATGTAAAATAGCACCACAACCATTAACAGTAATAGCAGAATGTAAAATAGTACCAGAACCATTAATAGTACTAGCAGAATGTAAAATAGTACCAGAGCCACTAACAGTATTCGTAGAATGTAAAATAGCACCAGGACCATTACCAGTACTAGCAGAATGTAAAATAGCACCAGAACCATTAACAGTACTAGCAGAATGTAAAATAGCACCTGAACCATTAGTAGTAATAGCAGAATATAAAACAGCACCAGAACCATTAACAGTGCAAGAAGAATATAAAGTAGCTCCAGAACCATTAACAGTTCTAGCAGAATGTAAACCAGAAGCAGAACCATTGACAGTACTAACAGAATATAAAACAGCACCAGAACCATTAACAGTGCAAGAAGAATGTAAATTAGCACCAGAACCATTAACAATACTAGCAGAATGTAAAATAGCACCACAACCATTAACAGTACTAGAACAATGTAAAAGACTAGCAGAATGTAAGATAGCACCAGAACCATTAACAGTACTAACAGAATGTAAAGTAGCACCAGAACAATTAACAGTACTAGCAGAATGTAAAATAGCACCAGAACCATTAACAGTACTATCAGAATGTAAAACAGCACCAGAACCATTAACAGTGCTAGCAGAATAGAAAACAGTACCAGAACCATTAACAGTACTAGCAGAATGTAAAATAGCACCAGAACCATTAACAGTACTAGCAGAATGTAAAATAGCACCAGCACCATTAACAGTACTAACAGAATGTAAAATAGCACCAGAACCATTAACAGTTCTAGTAAAATGTAAAGTAGCACCAGAACAACTAACAGTACTAGCAGAATGTAAAACAGAACCAGAGCCATTAACAGTGCTAGCAGAATCGAAAACAGTACCAGAACCATTAACACTACAAGCAGAATGTAAAATAGCACCAGAACCATTAACAGTACTAGCAGAATGTAAAGTAGCAGCAGAACTATTAACAATACTAGCAGAATGTAAAATAGCACCAGAACCATTAACAGTACTATCAGAGTGTAAAACAGCACCAAAACCATTTGAAGAACTAGCAGAATGTAAAATAGCAGCAGAACAATTACCAGTACTAGCAGAATGTAAAAAGAGCACCAAAACAATTAACAGTACTAGCAGAATGTAAAACAGAACCAGAGCCATTAACAATGCTAGCAGAATAGAAACCAGTACCAGAACCATTAACAGTACTAGAAGAATGTAAAATAGCTCCAGAACTATTAACAGTATTAGAAAAATGTAAAATAGCACCAGAACAATTAACAGTACTAGCAGAATGTAAAATAGCACCAGAACCATTAACAGTGCTAGCAGAATAGAAAACAGTACCAGAACCATTAATACTACAAGCAGAATGTAAAATAGCACCAGAACCATTAACAGTGCTAGCAGAATCCAAAATAGCACGAGGACCATTAAAAGTACTAGCAGAATGTAAAATAGCACCAAAACCATTAACAGTACTAGCAGAATGTAAAATAGCACCAGAACAATTAACAGTACTAGCAGAATGTAAAATAGCACCAGAACCATTAACAGTGCTAGCAGAATGCAAAATAGCACTACAACCATTAACAGTACTAGCAGAATATAAAATAGCTCCAGTACCATTAACAGTACTAGCAGAATGTAAAACAGCACCAGAACAATTAACAGTGCTAGCAGAATGTAAAACAGAACCAGAGCCATTAACAGTGCTAGCAGAATAGAAAACAGTACCAGAACCATTAACACTACAAGCAGAATGTAAAATAGCACCAGAACCATTAACAGTACTAGTAGAATGTAAAATAGCTCCAGAACCATTAACAGTATTAGAAAAATGTAAAATACCATCAGAAAAATTAGCAGTGCCAGCAGAATGTAAAATAGCACCAGAAACATTAACAGTACTAGCAGAATGTAAAATTGCACCAGAAACATTAACAGTACTAGCAGAATGTAAAATAGCACAAGGACCTTTAACAGTAATAGCAGAATATAAAATAGCTCCAGAACCATTAACAGTACTAGCAGAATGTAAAACAGCACCAGAACCATTAACAGTGCTAGCAGAATGCAAAATAGCACGAGGACCATTAACAGTACTAGCAGAATGTAAAACAGAACCAGAGTCATTAACAGTGCTAGCAGAATAGAAAACAGTACCAGAACCATTAACACTACAAGCAGAATGTAAAATAGCACCAGAACCATTAACAGTACTAGTAGAATGTAAAGTAGCACCAGAACAATTAACAGTACTAGCAGAATGTAAAATAGCACCAGAACCATTAACAGTACTATCAGAGTGTAAAACAGCACCAGAACCATTAACAGAACAAGCAGAATGTAAAACAGAACCAGAGCCATTAACAGTGCTAGCAGAATAGAAAACAGTACCAAAACCATTAACACTACAAGCAGAATGTAAAATAGCACCAGAACCATTAACAGTACTAGTAGAATGTAAAATAGCACCAGAACCATTAACAGTACTATCAGAGTGTAAAACAGCACCAGAACCATTAGAAGGACTAGCAGAATGTAAAATAGCACCAGAACAATTAGCAGTACTAGCAGAATGTAAAAAGAGCACCAGAACAATTAACAGTACTAGCAGAATGTAAAACAGAACCAGAGCCATTAACAGTGCTAGCAGAATAGAAAACAGTACCAGAACCATTAACACTACAAGCAGAATGTAAAATAGCACCAGAACCATTAACAGTACTAGTAGAATGTAAAGTAGCACCAGAACAATTAACAGTACTAGCAGAATGTAAAATAGCACCAGAACCATTAACAGTACTATCAGAGGGTAAAACAGCACCAGAACCATTAGAAGAACTAGCAGAATGTAAAATAGCACCAGAACAATTAGCAGTACTAGCAAAATGTAAAAAGAGCACCAGAACAATTAACAGTACTAGCAGAATGTAAAACAGAACCAGAGCCATTAACAGTGCTAGCAGAATAGAAAACAGTATCAGAACCATTAACACCACAAGCAGAATGTAAAATAGCACCAGAACCATTAACAGTACTAGTAGAATGTAAAGTAGCACCAGAACAATTAACAGTACTAGCAGAATGTAAAACAGAACCAGAGCCATTAACAGTGCTAGCAGAATAGAAAACAGTACCAGAACCATTAACACTACAAGCAGAATGTAAAATAGCACCAGAACCATTAACAGTACTAGTAGAATGTAAAATAGCTCCAGAACCATTAACAGTATTAGAAAAATGTAAAATACCATCAGAAAAATTAGCAGTGCCAGCAGAATGTAAAATAGCACCAGAAACAATAACAGTACTAGCAGAATGTAAAATTGCACCAGAAACATTAACAGTACTAGCAGAATGTAAAATAGCACAAGGACCTTTAACAGTAATAGCAGAATATAAAATAGCTCCAGAACCATTAACAGTACTAGCAGAATGTAAAACAGCACCAGAACCATTAACAGTGCTAGCAGAATGCAAAATAGCATGAGGACCATTAACAGTACTAGCAGAATGTAAAATAGCACCACAACCATTAACAGTAATAGCAGAATGTAAAATAGTACCAGAACCATTAATAGTACTAGCAGAATGTAAAATAGTACCAGAGCCACTAACAGTATTCGTAGAATGTAAAATAGCACCAGGACCATTACCAGTACTAGCAGAATGTAAAATAGCACCAGAACCATTAACAGTACTAGCAGAATGTAAAATAGCACCTGAACCATTAGTAGTAATAGCAGAATATAAAACAGCACCAGAACCATTAACAGTACAAGAAGAATATAAAGTAGCTCCAGAACCATTAACAGTTCTAGCAGAATGTAAACCAGAACCAGAACCATTGACAGTACTAACAGAATATAAAACAGTGCCAGAACCATTAACAGTATTAGCAAATGTAAAATAGGAATAGAACCATTAACAATACTAGCAAAAAGTAAAACATCACCACAACCATTAACAGTACTAGAACAATGTAAAACACTAGCAGAATGTAAAATAGCACCAGAACCATTAACAGTACTAACAGAATGTAAAATAGCACCAAAATCATTGCCAGTACTAGCAGAATGTAAAATAGCACCAGAACCATTAACAGTACTAGCAGAATGTAAAATAGCACCACAACCATTAACAGTACTAGAACAATGTAAAACACTAGCAGAATGTAAAATAGCACCAGAACTATTAACAGTACTAGTAGAATGTAAAATAGCTCCAGAACCATTAACAGTATTAGAAAAATGTAAAATACCATCAGAAAAATTAGCAGTGCCAGCAGAATGTAAAATAGCACCAGAAACAATAACAGTACTAGCAGAATGTAAAATTGCACCAGAAACATTAACAGTACTAGCAGAATGTAAAATAGCACAAGGACCTTTAACAGTAATAGCAGAATATAAAATAGCTCCAGAACCATTAACAGTACTAGCAGAATGTAAAACAGCACCACAACCATTAACAGTACTAGCAGAATGTAAAATAGCACCACAACCATTAACAGTAATAGCAGAATGTAAAATAGCACCAGAACCATTAACAGTACTAGCAGAATGTAAAATAGCACCAGAACCATTAACAGTACTAGCAGAATGTAAAATAGCACCACAACCATTAACAGTAATAGCAGCATGTAAAATAGTACCAGAACCATTAACAGTACTAGCAGAATGTAAAAAAGCACCAGAACCATTAACAGTACTAACAGAATGTAAAATAGCACCAAAACCATTGCCAGTACTAGCAGAATGTAAAATAGCACCAGAACCATTAACAGTACTAGCAGAATGTAAAAAAGCACCTGAACCATTAGTAGTAATAGCAGAATATAAAACAGCACCAGAACCATTAACAGTGCAAGAAGAATATAAAGTAGCTCCAGAACCATTAACAGTTCTAGCAGAATGTAAACCAGAACCAGAACCATTGACAGTACTAACAGAATATAAAACAGTGCCAGAACCATTAACAGTATTAGCAAATGTAAAATATGAATAGAACCATTAACAATACTAGCAAAAAGTAAAACATCACCACAACCATTAACAGTACTAGAACAATGTAAAACACTAGCATGATGTAAAATAGCACCAGAACCATTAACAGTACTTACAGAATGTAAAACAAAAAGAGAAATTGGTCTCACCACAATGTGATTTAAAAAATCCCACGTAACTCTGTAGTAGCAAAGAAGATGAATCTTTTATTCCATATAACAAAACACAGTGATAAGCGCTTTCGCGTATGTGAAACTACGCTTCATCAGATAATGTTTTAAATTAAAACCTTTTCTTTTATACTAAAATTGGTGGGAAACGTAGCCAATTACTTTACTAATCTATTAATTAATTAAAACAAACAAATCCTATTATGATATTTCAGCGCACAATCAATAAATAACATAAATAAAAGAATTCTATGACACTCTGTAGTCTACTAATCAAAAAGAATAAACTTTTATGTATGAAACTACAACATTTATACTGTTCCTATAGAAACAATTTTGAAAAACACAGAAATGGATAACAGTTTATGAATTAAACTTGCAACAACAGAAAAATCTCTGAACACCTGTGTTACCATAAGTATTAATAAATACTCCTAAACTCCACACCAAAATCCAACAAGTGATAAACAGCAAAAACGGCAAACAGCAGCTGTTGTGGATACTAGAATAGCAAATATACTCAGATGGATAAACACAGGAAATAGCGTAACAATATTTTTTATTTCCGCTTTCGTCCGTAGACTTCTTCAGAATAAAATCCAAGAACAAACCCACTCATTAAATACACAACTGATTAATGCAATCATAAAACCAATTATTCAATTAATTGAATAAATCTTATTAATAAAAAACTTTTAAATGACATATTTGAACGCAGAATAAAGCTTACAACACATGTAAACATAATAAATCATCAGTTTTATCTATGCTCAACGCTTGATCTTTTATAAAACATTTCATATTGATGGAATCATTAAGCCCTGGTGGTTTATCTGCCTTCAACTTAATTTGCCATTCTGCTTCCTTACACGCCAATGTGTTTTTAAAATCCCCTTCCCTCAAACATCTATTACATACATATAATACTGAAAATAAAAACTTGTGGAATGCTTTACATATTAAAGAATGTTTATAAAGAGCATTCTTATCATCTTTAATTTTTATACTATATAAATGTTCCCTAATCCTTACTCTTAATTCTCTGGTCGTCATGCCGATGTAAAATGCAGGACATGACGAACAAAGAGCGATGTACACAACACCTACACTTCTACAATTAACATAACCTGGAACTGCCATGATTTTTTCTGATGTATATACAGCAATATAGGGACCCACTGAAATATATCTGCACATGTTGCAGTCATTGCAACAGTGCATACCCTTCTTATTTGTTTGCATACCATAGTTGCCACTGTTGCGTTGTACTAATAACTTTTTTAAGTTTCTATCATTTCTATGTACAAAAACTGGTGCCTCCCCTAAAATATCAACCATTTCAGCATTACCTTTTATTATTTGCCAGTTCTTAATGATGATTTTCTTAATATATTTATTGTCCATATTCATTCCGAGACTACAAATTGTGTTCTGATTCCATGTAACATTTTTAAGTCGTTCATGGACTTTAACATGTGTCTCTGTTGGATTTAATATAGGTGCAAAATCATTGCTACGTCTAGAAAACACGGTATCCGCTGTTTCATCCAATTGAGCAGCCGGATAACCTCTATCTATAAATAATGATTTGATAAACAAAAATTCATCTACAACATCAGAATTTTTAGATGTCATCCTACTGGCTCTGATAAACTGGCCTTTAGGAATATTGGCAATTACATGATTAGGATGTCCACTTCTATAATGTAAGTAGCCATTGTTAAAAGTTTTCTTCCTGTGTATGCTACTATG
>NC_056731.1:1384100621-1384118916 GCF_019279795.1 Protopterus annectens
AGCAAAACTTTGTATATATTTATATATTGCTGTCTATGTATATCTAACAACATATGGGTGTATGGGTGTCTGCATATGTATATATCTATATGTGGGTATGTATATGTATTCTGTCTCTGTATGTATACATTTGTACTACGGAGAGGGAGAGGTATATTTCCATGTCACTATGGGTAGATATGCACACACATTCCTCTACATATATACATCTATATCTAGTTATTCCATTCTATGCCATGTAGACTAGACTTTGCTGCAGTGGGACTCGTAGCAGATGTGGCTGCTCATTGGGTGACGCCTCTGCCCAATGAACACTTTTGCTCACATTCCTGGGGCTGTCCATATAGGCCCACATCAGCCAACACCTGTACACCTAGACCTATATCTAGCTACCCATAGTTCCCCCACCCGCACCTCCTCTACTGCAGCCATCCTTATTCTGGGTGCAGGTCAGATCTGAACACACCACTACATGCTGCCTACTCCCCACTTCATGGGACCCATGTCATATGTTGTCTCTACCCATGGGTCATCAGGCTTTCCCACCCTTGTATTCCGAGTATGTACACATGCCAGCCAGAATGGTTGTCATATTGGCTTCCTTTGGTTATATGTCAATTTTTTTGCAGGGCACTCCTGTCTGTTCCAAGATTAGATTTCACGGGTGCACTCTGTTCCCCCCCTGGTTGTATCTTGCCTGTGGTCGGGGGGAGCAGTGGACTATTTACATTGTTTGCAGGTTTGTGTGTATGTTTCCTCTGTCCGGCTGGGGAGGGGGTCATGCTACATGTTACATCTTTCTTGCTTGTGCCCCTTACTTCCATTGGCATAGCCTGTTCATAGGTTGATAGTTAGGTACTAGGCTATTGGCCCTGGGGCCTATGCAAGCCCAGCCAAAAAGGTACCCTAGCTTTTGCCACCCAAGAAAATTATTTTCCTGTGCCACTGTCGAGCAGAGCCACAGAAGTGATCCCCGGAGAGAATTTCCTATTTTCCATCCAATCATCAAGATTTTTCTTGAAGAGTGCTAATGAGGAGCTTTGTTTGATATAGATAGGTAGTTTATTCCAGAGTATGGGAAGTCTCTGTGACAGGAATCTATCCCTCCGGCATGTTCTGTTTATTGTGGTGACAAGGTGTAGGTCCCTAGAGCATGTAGTTCAGAGGGATTGGGATTTCTTTAATTGGAGCATGTCCAACAGCTCTGGGTTTGACATAGCTTTGTATGTTAGGTAGAGATCACCTCTGAGTAGGCGATATGCGATGGAGTAAAGCTGGAGTTTTTTGAGATGGTCTGCATAGGGCATCTGCTTGAGTCCGGTAATCCTCTGTGAACATGTCATTCTTGTGTGCTGTTTCCTATCATAGCTGTATATCTGTGTATATCTACGCACACACACACATGCACACACACACACACACACACACACACACTCACACACACACACATATATATATATATATATATATATATATATATATATATATATATATATAATCAATGCATATATATATATATATATATATATATATATATATATATATATATATATATATATATGTTCGCAATATATATATATATATATATATATATATATATATATATATATATATATATATCTGTGTGTGTGTGTCTGTAGGGCAACGCATACCCCCATGCAAATGCACTTAAACATGCTTACTGGTGCTTATTTATGCTTAAACCTGCTTACTACTGCCTTATTCATTATGACACTGACACTTGGCTCCAGTTAACTTTTAATTGTTATTATGCAGGTTATACAGCAGACAGATGTCGAAATATGTTCATATACAGATTACCAATGGAAAATGGTATGTGCTGCAGTGGGATTCGGAACGGGAATGTCTGTTTGTTAGGTGGATGCTCTAACCACTACACTATTGCTGTGCTGCTTCATTTGCATATATACCCGTATACCCATGACTCCTAGTTCCCCAAACACCCACCTCAACACTACACTAACACAGCAATCGTCCATTCTCCAGTTGGATACATGGTGTATCCACACCACTACACAATGGCCACTCCCTACTCCTGTAGACCCATCCCATGTGTTGACTCACTCCACGTATCCTCAGACATCCCAAACTTTTAGTCCACAAACAGTGGTGAAATGAGTGTCCAATAGGACACTATTCGCAATTTTTGGGTTGTCCCACATGGGACACACATGTCTTTATTTCAAGATTAGACTCTATACTTCATTACATCATTACTCCCGTTAACATGCCACTACAATAAATTAATAGTTATGACTATGTGGTAATGCACACGTTACATATGAGAGCTAATAATGTACAAGTTCGGCATAATTATTTTACAAATAGGACCGGTTTAGTGAATGGCGTTGCCGTAGCACACATATCACAGGAATGATTGCATGTGTGAGAAAGTCCTCACATTTGATTTTTTGAGAACAGCACTGACTTCGAACATTGTACACACTTCTGCATTTTAGCAGTTTCGCCCCTTCCCTCTTATGCACAACCTATTATTCTATCTACTGTTGAGGTTTGTAGGGGCACTTTCATGTTATTTATGTCTGCAAAAGGAATGAATGTGTTACAGGGAATGTACTTCTGCATACAGATTTATGAATGTGTGTATGTATATATATATATATATATATATATATATATATATATATATACTTATAATGAACTCACTGACCTCTATGAGGTGGTCCAATTAGAACTAGGCCATGCAACCCTGACACACCTGGATCCATAATTTCATACCCATAGTTCCTCCACCCCACCCGAGTTCGACATACACGCAAACCATCCATTTTACGTTTGCTATCACAGCCATGACACACCTCCACACATTGCCGTCTCCCCAGCATTAGGGGCCCTACATGTATGTTGCCCCAACCCATGTATTATCAGGCTCTCCCACCATTTAGTCCTTGAACATACCTGCCCTTGCTTGTGTAATGGTCGGAGGTCCAACCATCGTAGCAATTTTTGGGTAGTCACACCAGGGACTACCCTGTGATTGTTTGTAAAGTAGACTTAGCAGATCAGCAATGTTACTCCCACTGGTAGTATCCTGCCTGTGGTGTGAGTAGCAGTGCTCTGCTTACCCCTGCCCAGCTTGGTATGACATACACTGACAGCACTAAATAATACTGGAGTTGCTGTTGATTCCCTTCTCATTCTTTTTGTATGCTTTATTGTTACAATGTTCATTCTTCATATATATATATATATATATATATATATATATATATATATATATATATATATATATATATACATATATGTATTTATATATTATATATCTGTACATACACATGCACATACATCTACATAATTATATACATTTCCTATGCTGGGCACTGCTTACACCCGCGCAAGCCCACTCAGACTTGCTTACTGGTACTTATATATGTTTACTACTGCTTATTTGTGCTTACACCTACTTACTAGTGCCTTATTCATTATGACACTACCACTTTGATTGAATGACATTAGTTAAACATTTCATGCGGTGCTCCAGTTCACATTTACATGTTATTATGTAGGTTATACAGCAAAACGACATTCCACATGGAAAATTATATGTGCTATAGTTGAGCTTGAACCGTGCATACCTGTTTGTTAGGCGGATGTTCTAACCAATACACTATTGATGTTAACGTTGATTCCACATGTTTTTCTCTATTTGGATGATTTTGATGTGTAAGCTACGCTAAGCAGGGGACAGCGATGCGCAAACACGCTGCGCTTCACTTACACTTTCGATACTGATGCAATACAAATGGAAAATAGGGACACGGGGAATCTAATTGTGAAAGTTCTAGGGACGGGGCTCAACATTCTGCTATGTGCTTGTGTGTTTACTACTTTGATTTTATTTCAGTGTTTGTGGGTACTCTTGTATGCTTAGCATACATTTCAGTATCCGCGGACACTGAATTAATTGCTTACTATTAAAGGCGGCCTCTAATAGTAAGCATAAGAGGTTGTGCAACAGTGGGGGCATGTTTCTGCCTCTGTAGAGCACTTAAACACACCCCCTGCACTTGCGCATGTTTCCTGTGCATGTCAAGGGTGCGGCAGTGCGCCCTCATAAATATTCATATAGCGCTGCTGCACCATCTGTAATGAGGACGCTTGGCGCAAGGCTAAAAACCATCCTTGCGCCGAGCTTCATGAATCCCGGGGATTGTTTTCTCCGAGGACAGATAAATACAACTTATATTTCTGTTTTAAAGATTATTGCCATGCAGTCCATGAAAGGTATTAGAGATCCATGCCACAAGCCCAGAACAGAACCTTGGAAAGAACTAGCCATTAATAAAGAACTGGCAAGCATATTCAGGCCTTCCCAATGGGACAAAAATAAACTGGGGAGCCAACATTCACAAACTTGCCAGATGGTTGCGAAAACTGACTGGAGTTTACCTGGAGAGCAATGCCCAGGTGGGTGGAGAAAAACATTAGGTAAATCTCCATTCTAGTGGACCTTTTCATATATGTAAAGATTTTGGAGAAGCTTGTGTCATCTTAGCCCACGATGCTACTGCCAAACATATTCTAATATTCTTTGAAACCTGCCTAAAGATCACCATAAATAACAATTAAAATCCAGAATCAACAAACTTACACCACTTGAGCTGTATGCAAAATATTTTAGTCTTCCCAGTTTTAAGATGTTTCTTATTGACATTGCGTCACCGATGCCAGGACGTATTGTTGCATTCCATTTTTGCTGCCATTCTAGATCACATTGCTCTAAAAAAAAGATTCAGAATCTCCATCTTCTAATGCAGTTCCATATTATCCAGGACAAAAAAAAAACAGAAAATACACATGAAAATCAATCTCTTTTCATATGTTTTTTTCTTTTTCATTTTTTTGTATTTGAACTGTTTTATAATACTTCTATCAATGCTTTTTCAATGGTTGAATTTAGTGTTACTATTTCAGAGAGCAATTTAAAACGTTGCCAAATTGTTTGATTTGTTCTGAAGAAGTCTTGTATTGTCTTTAAGATGAAACTGATAAATATTACAGTTTTGAACAGTAATTGCAGATTATGAAGTTCTGGCTTATTGATTTTGGTGTTTTTGTACACCACTGTGGGCACAACAGTTTTTTGCATAAGGGTGAACCGAGGTGAATAAAAATTTGTCTTACATGTTCTATAAAGTACACATAAGGAATACCCTCCATGCCAAACCACTACACCATACACCTAGTACTAAATGGACAGGACAGACAGATTATCCAAAGCTATCATGTATAGTCTTTGGACGAAGACTGAACATTTGCTCCTTCCCACATCTACTCTAATTTCTGAAATGTTCTGAAACTTTTGTATATATTGGAAATTAATATATTGGATTTACTATGTATCCTAATCACTATGCTACCATTGTTCTGCTTTATAGTCACTTATGTGTTATGGTACTGTTGTCTGTTTTGTATGTTTGGTCAGAACTGATCAGTGATCTACCCCAGTGAATAAATTCAAATAAATAAACGTATAAATAAATAAATAAACAAATAAACACATAAACAAATAAATAAATAAATAAATATACCTCTTGAGCCTTTTCTGCCTATAAACCCCTCTATGAGTAGAAGCAGAACCAGCTAATGGCATAAAGATCACGTTTAAAGGTGCAAAACAGCTGTTATTTTTGTATACAAAAAGTGTATGCATGCAAACACATTTGTACACAACAAAGAAAGGTAGTTTTGCACCATTTTGCAAACAAAATTATTTTAAAAATCGCTTCTGAACTCAAAAGACTAAATGTACAAAGCTTGATTTACAGCAGTAACATTAAGGAGTGGGTAGGAGGTGCTTGCATCACTTTGGGTCTCCAGCTGTAATTATGCTGTAATTGTATATTATTTTTGTAATTGCCAAACTGTTAATTTAACAGTTTGGCAAAAAAAAATGATTAGTTGGTTAGTTTGTTTTTGATTTTTTTGTTTGCCAAACTGTTAATATAACAGGCAATTACATAACTAATACATAATTACTTATTCCACACAAACCCAGAATAATTAGAGCACATCCAAAGTGACCTAAGCACCTCCTTTGTATGTTCATTTACTTTAGACAACTCTATTTATAACAGTCACTGTCTACAAAGTTTCAACAACTCCCAATAACAAATCATGAAAGAACTTTTTAAGGCCAAGAACACTGCTCTTATGGGGCTGGATAACATATAAGGCCACCTACTGACCAGCCTGTAATAGGACCTGCCAAATACCCTATTCAGTATCAGCATAGGGCTTTATGCCTAATGAATGGAGGACAGTAGCAGTCATTCCCCCTGCATAAGGATGGGGCATTAATGGACTTGGTTAATTATAGACCCATAAGTCTGAACAGCCTCATCTTTAAGGCTATGGAGAGGATCATTATGAAATTAATATGGACACAAATAACCTATCCTAAACCATTTCAGTTTTGTCAAGGGCAGCTCCTGCCTGGTTAATTTGTTTGACTTCCTTGAGAAAATTACATAAGGAATGGATTAAGGAAAATCACTACCCACTGCATATCTAGACCTAGCAATGTCATTTGACAACATCCCATACTCAGATATTGCCATTAAACTCTACCAGCTAAATGATAATCCTTATTCAACTCTTTGGATAGCAAATAGGCTCACAATTAAAACCCAGAAAATCAGGGTAGGTGGCTCTACCTCCTTCAAATGTCCTGTCTCTATTGGTGTACCCCAAGGTTCAGTCCTTGGGCCACACCTCTTTGGCATTTACTTCTTGAATGTCAAAGCTAAGGTAAAGAGTTTGTGGATGATCAATTGTGCAGATGACAGTAAACTTGGTGCCATTAAAACTCTCTAGAGGACACCAAGATCCTCTAAGAAGGCCTTTCCCACAAAAGTTGCTGGTGTCAAACCATGGACTAAAACTAAATGCCAGAAAATGTATAATAGTCTCCTTTGGCAAGTATGAAATATCCTGTTTCTATCACATTGACAACACACCTTTGAAAACTGATTTGTTAGGGACCTGGTCATCTATGTGGACAACAAACTGTCATAAGATCACCATATATCCACTATTGTAAGAAAGTCCTTTTTCACACTGCATAGCTTATTAGTAAGGGTATGGCATCTAAGTCCGGGGATATGATCATTCCACTGTATGTAGCACTTATTAGACTGATCACTGAGCATAATGCCCCCTTTGGTATGTACCTCTCCAAACACTTAATGCAAGTTGAACAACCACAACATTTTTTCACCAAGAAAGTCAAGGGGCTGAATCATAAAAACTACACTAACAGTCTCAAAACCTTGCCCTCTTCTCAGTATCAAACAGGCTACTGAGGGTTGATCTCTGCCTTGCGTATAGATCCTCACCAAACCATATCCTGTGTGAACTACTGCACATCTGGAAGATATAAATTCCTAATTTCTTCTACAACATAGACAGAACATGTTAGCGGGATAGATGTGCCTCACAGAGAATACTGCTTCTTCAGAGTCATCCTCTTCTCCATATAAAGAAAAGTACTTTCCTTCTTCTTCATCTTTTGGCTTTTCCCATTAGGGTTTGCCACAGAGGAACAAAAGTACTTTCTTTAGTCTGTTTATATGTAATCTGGACAAATGGCTAGAAGACTGCAAAATTCACCCCTTGTTTATCACCCTTGTCCTTTTTGGATAGAGATAACATGTAAATGTTCAATTCAGCTCTCAGTTATTTCTGCTTAAATGACAAGGGCTAAAAACATCATGAGAATGCAGGCCTAGGCTTCTAAAGATTCTGTTTGATCAATAGCTTAACAACTACCTCTGAACATATGAATCAATGTAATTCCAACTATATGTTCTTGACAAAGAACTCCTGCATAACACAGAAAACTCTGTCTTTGAGAGGAAGTTATAAGTATCTAGCTAATATGAATGTCTCTCTCTCTCTCTCTCGTGAATAACAATAAGCATTAAGCATCACATAGTCACACCATCACCTCAACCACTACCACATTTACAAACAAAGCACACTAAAATGCCATCCACTGATGCCATACAAAATCCTTGTCAAAGCCTCCTAGAATTGGCAAGAACTGTTTGCAGTGGAAGTCCCTCATCTTATCTACTGTATGCACACATACAGCAACAAGTTTCCAACAGCAAAGTTGCTTCCAATCAAGTCATACTAAATTAGATTCTGATAAAAATGTATTAGTGATTGGTGGTTCATTTGTTAGGCATGCAGACTTCCCACTCACTATGCTGGAAAAGGATAGGGTTACTATCAGTTACTTTTAGTTGTCCAGATTACAGATGTTACAAGGGACCCTCAGGACCCTTTCCTGAGACAAGTAAGACTACAACATGGTGGTGGTCCATATGAACGTGAATGAACTGTGGCACAAAACTCTAAAGAAAATAAAGAAACTCATATCAGACCTCTTTAGGCATGTGATGGATGCAGGTAAGACTGATTCTGAGTGTAATCCTTTCTTCATTAAGAATTATGGCTAGCCATAAAGATAATAGGCTTAATAGCTGGTGTCATCACAGTGTTGATCCAATAATTATCAGCCTGGCACAAGACAGTAGATAGTCTAACATGTTTTGCTAGTGATGGTCTGCATCTCTTACAGGGGTTTCTGCATACTGGCAAAAGCTGGTCTCATAGTGCTCCTTTTAGGAAGAGTCAGTCTAATGGACATTCCAACTTTGCAAATTCATCTAACTCTAAATTGGGCCACATTAAGGTGCCTCATCTCAATGCTAGGTGTCTCAGTAGCAAATTGCCAGATGTTGAGCCACTTCTGCATCTGGAACAGGTCCACATATGTGTGGTCACAGAGACTTGGTTTAAATGTAAAGAAAGCACTCCCTTTATACTTGGGTTTAAGTGGAGGCTGTGGTAGTGTTTCCATTATGTAATATGTTAAGGGCCACATCTCATCTCGACTGATAGCCAGAGACCCACATATTGAGCTCCTTTAACTTCAGCTTACTATGGACAAGACTAGCTACAGCTTATAGCATACAACAGAATCTCTTCCGTATCTCCAGATGATTATATTAGATTGCTGGAATTTTTAGAAGAAATTCCTATAAGCAATGACTCCATGATCCTAGGAGACATTAATTACTTAGCCAAAGACTGCAGCACCTATACATTTAATGTAGTGTGTGCCATTTTTTTATTTGGCGAATAGGAATTCCCTGGATCAAATAGCTGTTGAACCATTGGTAGCCAAAATACTCTGGATCTTGTCATCACTAATATTACCTCGGCCTTTTCCACTCCCCTAGTCTCTCCTTTTCCAGTTAAATTTGACCACAAACTCATGACATTTAGCCTGACAACCACCAAACTCCCTGTAAGCAACATTTGCATATTTAAGGATTTCAAAAGGGTGAACCTTATACAATGGCTGATGGAATGATGAAATATCTAATTTACCCATATTGTTACTACCATTGGCCCTGACACAGCAGTCAACTTCACTAAGGAGTTTTATGCCCACATATACTAATCCATAGATCTAGTAGTCCCAACTAGAGCCAAGTATAATGAGAAACTTAAAATCAGACAGCATAAATGAACTTTATAAAAAGAAGCTGTACACTAAAGTTAGAATTTCTCAGAATAGGGCAAGTATAAAAAATCACCATGAAGTCAAAAAAGCACTGTAAGGACTGATAAAGCAATCCACAAGTCCTTCTTTATCTTTGTTAGAAAGCTAAGAAATAAAACAACATTACTCTGAACATTTCCGTAATGTGATCATTCACTCTTACCCCAATCAAATTTCATATATATTAGCAACAATTTTTCCATAAATTTTATCCCTAAAACCTTTATTCAAATGCCACTCATCCCAGAATCTCTTACACCACTATCATCAATAAGGAACATGTTTTTAAGGTGTTATCAGAAAAACAAAAACATTTCCTCCATGGGTCCATGATTATTTAACAGAGTCAAAAAGGCTCTTGACAATTCATTCCTTAAACTGTTTAACTTAGGCCTAGCCATAGACTATGATCTCGAATCATGGCGCAGTAGGGTTGCCACCTTTTCAAATGGCCAAAGTGGGACATTTTTGGTACAATCATCAGATTTTACAGGCCGACTCATACCCATGGTCAGTACAAAGGTTAGAACTTAACTTTTTTGCCTAAATAAAATCTTATTCTTGTAGCATTTTAGTTGCTTATGCTGTTTCTTACAACATTTAGGTATTTTAGATACAGAATAACTGTTTTATGCAACTATTACATAAAATATAGGAAATAATTTTGTCCTAAAATCTCAGTACATTTGCCATTTTTACAATTTTTTGTCAGGACACAACTGCCCAAAGAGGGACTGTCCCTCGCAAAGTGGGACAGGTGGTAACCCTATTAGTGTTGTTGTGATGTCCCACTACAAGAATGACCCTACTATGGATCCTGAAAATGACAGATTAAACAGTCTTACAAGTATGAACTGTAAAGATATGGAGCATATCATAACATATGTCATTAAAATGATATCAAGAATTCCATTAGGCTTGACCCCAACACATCATCAAGGGGAGTTCATGTCTGTTGAACCTTGTAAAAAAACTCTTGTTAACATTGGTGGGATTCAAACCTCCACACCCACCCCCCAGTGCCAGCGTAATCCTTCACATTTGATGGGAATGGTAGGATTCAGACCCCCACTTTGTGCCATTTGGATCCTTCTCAGACACTGAAGCTATTTTGCATACAAATTGAAAGCAGAACCAAACATAGCACTAAGCTTACACGGCAAATAATAAAAGCAGATTAGGATATTGCAAATAGGCCACAGAAGTGCACAAAGAGATCAAGACAGGAAAAGCAATACTAGTGTTCCAGCAACCTGTTGAAACAGCATGTCTCTGGTTGCTGCACAATTACTATGCCATAGTCTTAAAGAAAATGTCAGTGTACAAAATAGTTCCCTATTATTAAAACATGAACCACCCAACATAGTGAAACCACAACTGATAAAACTGGACTAAAATCATGACGGCAGAATGTGAGCAGTCTCACAGGCAAACAGACAAAATTACAATAAATATATGTTTATCTGGTAAGTGCTTTCGTTCTATAATCTTAAGAACTTCATCAGACCAAAGAGCTAGCATTTTTATATACATTGTATATAGGAATAGTTTATGATTTGTTGAAAAGAAGGTATAGCGCTAGACATTTACCCTTATTACAATTAGATTAATGCATTTTTTAAGAAAGGATATAGTGGAGCGGGAACAATATGATTCCTTCAGCCTAAATGAAATGCATGAGTAATATAATAGATGCATACTTTTGATTATGTTTTAATAATTTTTTAAAAATTGAGACTTTTTTATTGGCGAAAAGACGTATGTATTTGTATTTGCAGTAAAGAACAGCTACTGCAGCAAGAAACGTAGGAGTATGTATACTAAATAAATTTTACGACACACGAGGCCGATTAATATATCGGAAAGAACATGAAGCTTGGTGATTATGAAAAGTTCAATCATACAAGCGTATAATAAGTATACATAATATAGTTTATATGCGCTTCCGAGACAGTTGGATATGCAGTGTGAATGTGACAGGGAAATGCTATGCTATGTTTAGTCCTATTGTTCTAACATACTGGGAAAGAATTGGATATAAGCATAATCTAACTGTTTACCTTTATTCCTATATACATAAATTCACATTTGAATTTTTAATAGATTTGCATTTAAACAGCAGATGAGTATTAGTACAGTTATTTTACGCTTTTGTCTAATGAAGCGTGAATAGGAAAGGCTTCTAACGGTACATATAATGCAACAATTTTCACCTAAATGTAAAGCTTTATTTTTTTATATGAATATAAGTGATATAATTTATATGGTTATGGATTAAGGAAGGAAGAATAATAATGAAAGTTAGGTGCACTGTCTTAACAAGGTTTTAGATAGCGTTGTATGTATATGTGAATAGGGTGGAATTTTACTTTAAATATGTAATTGTTTAATGAGTTTGAAACGTGATATATATATATATATATATATATATATATATATATATATAGATATATATATAGATATATATAGATATATATAAGAACAGGACATGTTTTTTTTAAATTTTAACGGTCTGATGAAGCTTATGTGAAAAAGCTTACCTTATATGTTTAATAAAGCCGGTATTGTTTTACTTATATGGACTTTAACGCTTTTTCTATGTTTTTTTTACGAATACGGTGCATGTTGGATTTACTGCTATACCTTGGTTACCTCTTTGCTGTCTTACTTGGATAAACATTCTTCATATTATTTACAAGCTAAGAGGTATTTGCTTCATTGGGAACACATTTATATTTGTGAAGAACGCATTTATATTTATTTATATATATATATATATATATATATATATATATATATATATATATATATATATATATATATAATTAGTGTGTGTGTGTGTGTGTGTGTGTGTATATATATATATCTATATCTATATGGATCTACTTTAAATTATCGAAAATCCACATTGCCGAGTTGCACAATAGTGAGATGAAAATCACAAAAGTTTACATTAATGAACATCCAGATTGTCGGAAGTTTTCACCACGAAAGAAGGCAGTTGGTCAACTTGGAAAACACTGCCCTTTTCTCCACTGTAATGCGACCTTGGACATATATATATATATATATATATATATATATATATATATATTAAAAATATGACTTCCAAAGATCACAAAGAAGTCAAAATATAAAGGAATGGGATTTCAAATTTCCTAGAACCAACTTTCATCTTAAGGAAAATGGTTAATCAAGCTAGTTGAGGGTGCAGATGCTAAATATTTTGTAGGGCAGCTAAAACGTCTTGTAACAGCACTTAACATAAAGCACATGTACATACACAAAAGCCAGAATATAAATGAATGGAACATCATGCATGCCTTCTGGGACTACAAATGATACTGCTGTCCCATCAGCACACTCTTTATGTTGTAAGTTATATATATCTTTAACATCAGCACTTTTTTCCTGACCTCATACTGAATTAATTATTTTATTCTTAGAGGGAGACTACATTTTTGAATGATTATGCTACATATAATGCCTATCAGTTCCACATTTTTGTTCTGTTTTAAAATGTAAAAACATTAATCTCAACTTCAGTGGGGTACTTAATATTTTTAGCTGAACAAGACTGAAAGGCCCTCGGGTATAAATAGGGAACACTTCAGCACTAAGTTTGGTAGTCTTTGTTTGCAAAAAATAGTGCCTAATGTAAGGGTTGCAATTACAGTGTCATCTTTATAACGTTATAGTATAATATAATAAAATACAGTAGTTTACTGGCAAGAGCACAATGACCTTTCTGAAAATCTGAAAGTTAAAACAATCAGAACTTAAATCATTCAAACCAAATTTTAAACAAAATTAGATTTTGCTGTCTGTTACTGACTATGAAACTGTGCTGCAATCAATAATTACACTTTCAGAAAACCAGATTGTAATTCTGCTATTTTTATAAAAGGTCACCTGCAATCTAGATGTGTATGATCTGTCACTTTTTTATAACAACAAGGATTTCCTTTTACTTTGTAAACTAAGATTAGGTCTCCTCTCTGTTGTCTGCAATTTATAGAAAACAGACCCATCTTATTTAACCTCTCATCTGATGAAAACATCTCAAAACCTTTAAGTTTAGTAAACCTATATTGTATCTCTTCCAACATTCCATACATTTTCATATGAATGGATGTCACAACATGTTTCCGTACTCAGGTTTAGGCTTAATTAAAATGTAATGCATTTTTCTTAATGAAGCTACCTTTCATATTTTGATAATCATACTTATACATCCCATAACTTTACTACATTCCTTTACTCCTGTCTCCAAATGTTGACAAAAAACTCAGTTTACTGTTCAGTAATACACCAAAATCTATGAATAAATTCACATTCTCGATCTTCACACACACACACACACACACACACACACACACACACACACACACACACACACACACACACACACACGCACACTTACCAGAGAAGCAGTAGAAGTCTATAACTTCTCACAGCTATCATCCTTGCAAGATGATACTGACACCACCACTCTGGAATTATTGGGCTAAAGACTCAGCAGCTACTCTTGATTAATAGCCAAGTATAAGTTATAACAAAAATATAATAAATACAAAATAAGAATGGGCAGAGTGGCCTGGCCTTGAAGACATATGCCACAGCCTGACAACCTACTGATCTAAATAATACCCTCTCCTCAGCTAATAAGTAATATCTAAAAAACAAATGCCAGCCACAATATGAATAAAAACTTTACTTAAACAATAAAGACAGTGCTGATACAAGATTAATATGTAGAGGTGAATAATTTGTACACAGAGGAGAAAAATAACAATCAGATGTACCCGGCAGAATATTTAAAGAAAAACACTAAAGGTATCTTAATAAAAAGATAATGAATCCAGAGCTTTGCTAAATACTAATAGGCAGATTGCAAATTTACATGTCATGCCTACATGGATGCGGTTACCTCAATGCCTTCCAATGAGACTGAATGGCCTATTGATTTCAGTTCCAAATATATATTTTGACTTATAACTTTTATTCTCACAGCAGCAAGGGATAATTACATCGAATTACATCAGTTCTTTCCCAGAAACAGAAGAATAAAAGAGAGAATATCTTACAATAAACATGATTTCTTGTACATGTATTAACTGTTTACATACCATTGGCTGCTTTCTGTCACAGTACTGGGTTCAGATGTTATTTGAAGAGTCTTGTAATTGCAATTTTTAATTCTTTTTGACTTCCTGACTCCAAATCCTTTTATGACTTGTATTACATACAAACAATTAAGTCCTTCCTAAGAAACTGCAGAAAGTTATACTTTACATTTCAGTTACGAGGTTCGTACATTTCTTTTCCCTTCCTCTCCTTATTCTATATTCACAGAGAAAACTCACAAAGTTGCAGTTTCCTAGCACAAGAAGCACATACCCTGTGGATTGTGCTGAGCTTAAATATAGCTTTAGAAATGTGTTAACAATCTGGAATAAAGAACGGAAAAAATGCATTTTATTTGAATACATTTCTCTACCCTGGGATTAAAGTGTCATATATGTGCACCACTGGAGGTATGACATTCCTTCTGTTCAGTGCCTTTTTGAATTATCATACGTAACACATTTTGTGACTCATGATTTACTTTCTATCATTCAATGCCAGATCAGTATTGCAATATAAATGAAATAACAGACGAAACAAGTAAAAATGATAATAATATTGTTATATGTGTCAATATAACTTCACGCATAGATGATAAGGAACTTGAAAAAAATAAATGGGTTTTGAGTATCATCCTAACCAGCTCCCATTCTAGCAGAAGTCTTATTCAAGTCAAAATCTTATATCCAGGAGTGAGAGTATGGTTTTGACTTAGATGCCAGTATTCAAATAAAAGTGTTTAGAACTTTAATAAAAGACTTCAGTGTAGTGAGTAGAGCATTAAGTAAGTAAGGAGCATAAAAAATTCACCAAACATAACATTTAAACCCCAGCTTATCTGCAAGAGTTGTAATTTAGTCCCCGCAGGTATAGGACGTGACCTAATTGAGAAAGTGTAGGTAACTGAACACCTGTGCTATGTAAAGGCAAGAAGAAGTATGAGTTAAATGTTTCCCTTGACTGAAAATACTTGATTGGGCAATTATTTATTGCTTGTCATCGGTCTGTTTTAATCTATGGGAGATATTCATCAAGACTTTTGTGGTATAGGACTAGTACTTAGTATAACAGAGAACTATAGCCCTTTGGGATTCATCAGCAGTTGTAAAAAATGGGTCATTACCTTGTATGTGGTCTTTCTGTATTCTGCACTCAATGCATGTCATTTACGCACAACACAATAAAATCAACCTCCACTGAAGATCATATAGGATTCAGAAAGGTAATAGTAACTACATACGGGCTGCTCCCAGTGGGATAACTTATGTGACATTAATCACATACAAGTAGATTGTTTTATGGTTATATGGTTAGCAGTCTTCTCTCCTGCTGATATGATGCGCAGCATACAGAGATTAGTTATATATCAGTAATGTAGAACATAAGTAAATAAATAAAAAGTTCCTTTGCACCACCACCGGAAATGGGGTTCTCTCTGCTAAAGGCAAGCCTGCTATGACAACCAGACTGCCATGTCCCCAAGTTACATCTCTGAGCACCAGTCTATCAGAGCTCATATAACACCAGATCCCCCTCCTTGCCTTATTATGGCAGGTATGCTAATGCCACTACCATGCCTAATGAGTGCAGAGCACAACACAGCAGGGGAAAACCATGTACTAAGGTATACAAAGCTTAACTTAGTCTATAGTTGTTCCCTGTTGTGTTGTCTTGTCATGAGACACAGCATAGAACAGATCCTACTGGACTATATTGTAAACATGGAGGAATTAGACATCAGAGTGTTTACCACTATTTACTGTGTTCTAGCATGCAGTTAATAAAAATGGGGGCATTTTGTACACTGCTTTTAAGGACTACAATCCATGTCTATGGATTATGCTGCTGAAATGTAATATACTAAACACAGTGCATAGACTACATATACACAGTTGTGCACTAAGTTTATGGGTGTTAAAGGCCGTATTTTTCTTACTGGATACTTGACTACATGGATTTGTGTTTCAGTGTTTTATTGATTTATTTACTTGAATTTATTAACCAGCGTAGAGCAGTAATTACAATGACCAGGCAAAGCACAGGAGTGAAGTTTTCTCCTATTCTGCTTGATATCCCCTGGGAGGTTCATACCAAGGTAGTTCATACCAAGGTATTGGAGATTAATATCCATTTTGCATAAAAAAAAAACACTTTGCCTGGTGGAGAGTTCTATTATGGTATTCTACTAATTGGAAACGTACTGGGGATCTGCAGTTGTGAAGAACTTTGGAAATTAAAGGTTATGAAAGTAAGAGCAGACATTTTTAAATATTGACTTATTCTGTGTAATATAAAAATAAGCCCAATGAAAATACAGGTAGCTAAGGCACTAACACAACTGTTGTGCAAACAGGGACATTAAGAGGTTGACACCTACAAAAGAATAAACTGTATAAAACTCTCAAAAGTGACTCACCTGAGATTAGTAGGGGTATTGACAGGAGAACTGGGAGACAACATAGCATGACTAACAGGGTATATGCTACATATGGAGTTAAAACAGAAAGGTGAACTTAAGAGGCATGGAGGGCATTCAGAACAGTAGTGAGTAGGAACAGCACTTTAAAAACATATCCACATGATTTAGAAAGATGATAGGACACCCCACACTGCTGTACTCCAGCTTCAAGCTTTGTGTACCACATATATGCAGATATGGCCAATGTCATGAATACAGCCTAGGACATGACTCAAAAATCAACACACTGATTACCAGACCTAGATGAGGTGATAGTAGTTTTACTCAAAAAAATCAATTCTCTTATCCAGAAGTATAGCCCTCACCGATGTTCTGGTTAGGCAAAGCAGCAAGCTTTGACTGCCAAGAAATGCATTTGACAATGTTCATCTAAGCAAACAGACACACAGAGAAATTAATCCATTGTAGACATATTGTTCTGCATGAACACTGCATGCACAAAGTAGACTTCATACACACACACACACACACACACACACACACACACACACACACACACACACACACACACACACACACACACATAAGTATGGGCATACTCAGTTTCATTGAGATACCCATACATCGACTTTGTGTATATCGACCACAAAACATTAACAATGCCTACACCAACATGCCACCATGCATATACCAAGAAACAAACTAGGTAGATAAAAAATATTTAAGTTAAAGTAAAAAATGCAAAAAACACTGTTTTTTACAGGGTGGCTTGCCCACCTGCATCCCCCACATCTACTAATTATATGCATTAACTCAGAGATATTGGGGAAAGGGCATATTTCCTAACCGTGAGGATTGTGTGATATCACACAGTTGTTGGCCATATGTTTAGCTGACCCAACATGGTCAATTAAACGAATGTCGAACAAATGTCTTTTAGACAGAAAGCAGTCCACACATGTATATGATTATATAAAGATTGGCTGATACGTTACTTGGTCAACACATATAACAGCAAACAAAACACAATGGCCAATCATTACATCTCTAACACATCACACTGACACATGGTACATTGAGCAAGGAAACAAATTTTCTTTTCAGTTGTAGTTTGTCTGAATAGTGGCCAC
>NC_056731.1:1384119416-1384157630 GCF_019279795.1 Protopterus annectens
GTGACTGACATCAGCAGACTTGCTAAAGTAGGGCAATGGGAGGTGTAGTTACTGTGAATGGCCTCAAAACCATTGATTCCTACAGACACAAACACATACACACACAGTTCCATAGGTGCCATGTCTGGGATTAGAATTCCTACCTAACTAGTATATCACACTATAGGATTATGCATTTATTGCAGGTGCCAAGGAGAGTATAGGGTTGAATCTTGTCCAATGAGGTATTTCAAGGTGAATGACATCAGCAGGCTTGCTAAAGTAGGACAGTGGGAGATCTAGTTACTGTAAATGGACTCAAAATCATTGATCCCTACAGACACAAACACACAGACAGTTTCACAGTTACCATGTCTGGGATTAGAGCTCCTACCTAACTAGTATGTCACACTATAGCATTATGCAGTTACTGTATGTGCTACAGAGCTTATAGGGATGACCCTTGTCCAAAGGGGTATTTCAAGGTGACTGACATCAGCAGGCTTGCTAAAGTAAAGCAATGGAGAGTGCAGTGTGTGTGAATGGGCCATAAACCATTCATGATGGGAAATTGTTTGTCACTGTCTGTCTCTTCCCCATATCTCTGTTTGTGTACGTTTGACCTATTATAGTCTGTTGTCCTTGGATATATATGTGTATTCCAATCTGATGTGTGTGCAAAGCATGAATGGTGTGAAATGTGGTGTGTGTGCACATAAATCTGCAACTGACAGATATGTATAGTCCACTGTTGTTGTCAGACATGGGCTTCCTTTCTGTAAGTGTGGGAGCATGCCCAGTATGACCTTCTGTATTGAATGTGTGAATCCATTACAGGTAGGTTGTACTCCAGTGCAGGAATTTGTGTTCTATACCTACAGCTAGCAACCTGTTTCTGCAGAATATATGTACATAGGTTGACAATATGGAGTCTCAATGGGCAAAGGATAGTGGGATACTGTAACTACTGTGTCTGTGCTGCTTGTGCTACATGGTTTTGGTGTTAGCAGAGATATTCAGACATATGTACTGTTTTACACTGTGATGTATTATGTCATCAACTACTGACAGATATACTTAGTTGCTCACAGTAATTTCCTGGGGAATACAAGATGAATGAAGCTATGTCCAGTATTGTGGTATGCAGCCTACATATTCTTGCACACTCACGCCATTCTTGATGGGGAGTCTCAGACACTTGCTGATGGGTCTGTGTAAATGGTCCAGAATCTTGGTACTGTGGTGGCTGAGGATCCCCTGCTTGTACATCTGTTGATGTGACAGAATGTCCATATCCTGCTGTGGCCATACATCTCAGCTGCACAGATTCACACAGGTTACCCAGAGGCAGGGCTCATATATCTGGTCAGTTCCCCTTCACATTGTGGTTTACAAGCAGGTTTGTAATTACCCATTACTGGGTTTGCAGGCAGGGGTAGTATGGACACACATCAGAGTTTCAGACTTCACACAGTCCATGCCATCCATGCTTCTACACCCCCCTCTGTTATTCTATCCTCTTCCTAACATTATGCGAGCAATATCTGATAAGTATCCCTATGGTTGTTCCTTCATCCCAGCGGTATTTAGGGGTTGGTCCACAGTTCATGCAGTAGGACATGGTGGGCATGCTACTGGGATTTAACGACATGGCTTTGCATTTGTGTTCTGTGGACTGTGTTACATTATTTGGGACCTCATGAGATAACATACATTGGCAGTACAGGGGAGGCACAAGCCTTTGACAGAGGACTGTAGGGCATTTGGTAGTGATGTAGGCAATCTGTAGCAGGCCCCTGCATTCTGTCACTCCTACAGTCCAAGGCTGCAAGCCACTGGATTCTCCTGAGATGACAGGGTAGGTGTACGAGATGTTAATGGCAATAGTTCCTGTCCTTATTAATCCATTGGTGTGGATGCTGGTAGGGTGCTGCTTATAGATAGGGACACACCTGTATGGGACACCTCTTCAGCATGCTGCATTCTGTGGAAATTCCCATACAGAAGTGGGGGTCATACTGTACTCATTCCCAACAGCAGGGATATGACCTGTGATGAACCTGTGACTGACAGTGGGGTGTGCTGAGTGCATGTGCGATATGGAAGCTTCTTGCAGCTGACTCACAGATATATCTGGGACATTCCCCTTATGCTGGCTTGTGTGGACACATCAGCAGTTTCTCATTACTTTATAACTGTGCCTTTTGTGGTCTGCCAGTGTTTGGCCAGACTACATCAGTATTCCATACTACACAAACAACTAATGTGCTGCTAATCTGTATGTACAATTCCAAAGGTGTGTGCATTTGACAGTTACATTTTATATACTCTGTCTAGGGTACTTCCACCTGTGTACTGTGTGTATGTCTGGGCCCACATTCATGGCATGTCCATCTTTCAGATGGTGACAGATATTACATCCGAACAATGAGTATGGATGACTGCTGGATTGGGTATTGCTGGGATACATTGTGGTTGGCACTGCAGTTGTCAGAACATGGCCCTGTCATCAACAGTACTGGCCATAGGCCACCAGGACACAACCCTCCATGCCTACATGCTGGCCACTTCCACAAAATATACAACACACAATAACCTAACACACAGAGCCCTGCATATTGTACATGTGCAACAATCTATCCTGCTAATTGGGCCAACTCAGGTAATCTGTGCTCCACTGTTATTAAACCCACACATACATGTTACTACATTTCTACATAGGATTGTGGGGGGGCACATCCAACAACTGTAAACATTTGCTATGACTGTACTGGTATTTCAGGTACTCTGTTGGCTTCCTTTTCCTTCTTTATTCTGACCTATCATGCAGACTAGAGGCATATCAGTGGAGTACAGATCTTAGGTTTTATTGTCCTACATTTCAGTTTCAGACTTCTTACCCTTGTGAACTAACATCCAACTGCCTGACCTGTTATAATCTGTCTGTATAGGTCTGGAGGAGGGCTGTTCTCCATTGCCATCAATTGGAGGCCTTAGCACAGCCTTTCTTTATGGTTATCTACACCTGTCCTGCTGGCTGAGACTGTTGTTGGGTATGTGAGCCTTACTGACATGCATGTGTGTGTTCTATGGACACACATTTGGCCCACTACATGTCCTGCAGTAGGATTTGTCACCTTGTTTAGTACTGCCTACTTTGTTGACACCAGTGTTTGTTATAGATTTCATGCTTCTCAGATAGATGTCTACTATCTGCTGCCATCCCATTCAGCCACCCGATTCCCTTACTTGCTCACATCCATACCATAGATACAAGTAGCAGAGCATACTACTCCATTCAGCAATTGATAGGGAGAGTGACTTACCTTCTGGCTGTGCCAGTATTGAGGACGGTGCTGGAGGGCTGACTATGTCGGATGCACATAGTACACTCCCTATACATGGTAAAGCACAGGTAGTGTCATGTTTGGCATCCCTTTTACTGTATGTGTGAGTCAGAGAGAGGTGTCATTCGCTGGGTCCTACCATGTCAGTGTATGTGCTATGCATTGCCTCTTTGCCAAAACCTGGGCATGCCTGCTTCTGCTTACAGGGGCAGGCTCAGGTTGTTCCTCCTTCCAGTCACTATGTGCCTATGCTGGCCTTGGCAGTGGTGGGGGGCTGTGTGGCCCTGCCCCATGCAGTTCTTGCTGCAGCTGTTTTCACAGGATCATTGTGTAGCATGGCACATACAATAAACATTGGTGTACATGTAGCTGGATAGTACTGTAAGGCTCCACCGGATATGTCCAGGCACTGGAACCGTGACTTGAGCATCCCAAACACATGCTCTATTGTGATTCTGGTTTGTGCGTGTGCCTCATTATGGAGTTCCTGTTCAGGTGTGTGTGCATTTCTGATGGGTGTCATGAGCCACGGCTCCAGAGCGTAACCAGCATTCCCCACTAGGTGGCCATATGGGATGTCCCCACTGGCAAATCTCCGGTACAGATGCTTCATATGCCAGATGTGGGAGTCATGATAGCTTCCAGGACTGCCAGCACACACATTAATTATAATGCCCTGGGCATCACACATAACCTGACAGTTGATGGAGGGGAAGCCCTTGCAGTTTATGTAGACCCTATCCCACTCACTGAGTGGTTATTTGATGTGTATGTGCGTGCAGTCTATAGCACCCACTACCTCAGGGTATTCTGCTATTTGGTGGAAGAGATGCATATTGCTGGTCAATGCCTCATGGGTGTGTGGAAATATATGTGCTCACCGGCATGTGCTGACATGGCATCCAGGAACTGGTGGAGTACTCTCGATGCTGATGCCTGTGAGATCCCCATGATATTCTTAAGCCTACACATACCTTGGTATCCACTGGGATGGCTTCCCCTCTGTTGGTTCTGTGGGTGAGGCGTGGCCAGCACAGCTTAACAATTTGCTGTAGGAGGCCCCTGTCTACCCTATAGCATGCCACTATTTCCCACTCATGTAACTCCTGGTACCCTGGGTTTGTACACTCTTCTCCTTCTCGTCACTGTAGGTTGGTCATCAGCATTCTCATCTTCACCACTCTCAGCCTCTTCCACATATTGATGTATGAGAGTGAAAAGCAGCCCTTATCATTTTGTTAGTTTTGTTAGGTAAAAGTTATCCATTTGTGTACACCAGTGATGTAGAGTTTGTGGGAAAAACCAGAGTGATAGGTGTTTGCATAGTTTATAGTAGTTTTCTGGGCTGGGATGGGTTCCTGCATGTGTAATTGGCTGATTCTGATACATTTCACCTGCCAGCTATGCTAGTTCTCTTTGATTCCCTTCCTACTTCTGTTTTCCCTTCCCATTGCCTTTCCATTTAAGCCCTGAGGAGCACCATGCAAACCCAGTGCTCAGATGTGAACAGAGCTGCTATTCCCTGTTTTTTGTTTTTTTTAAACCCGGTGTGTGGTGAGCACACCCATTTGGGCAATGTAAATACTGCTAGGCAGCTTCAGACACATCCCCCTTCCTTAGCTGTGCTTTGCTAAGGGTAAACATGGGCCACTGTGCTCCACTAAGCTTACAGCAGTCATGACACTCCCCCTCATGAGGTCATCTAGCTCTTAGGCTTAGACCATGGTGTTATTACACCTGCACAGTTGGGTGCAAGCTAGCAGTGAGGGGAAATCTGTGATTCATTATCATTCCCCTCATTTGCATAGAACTGACTGCTAATGCATGGTTACAAACTGGCACTCAGCCTTCCCCCTTAGTAATCACTATTCCATGATCTTGTTGTCTTATGCATGCCATTGACTATTATGACAAAGTAATGATTTTGGTTTAAATGCTTATTTCCAGCTTTTTTTCTTATTTTCAGGCCAATCCCGTTTGCGCACTGCTGCCCTAAGCTAAAATGGCCAACATCTGCCAAAAAAAAATTTTTTTATACTTTTGAAACTATTTTCCATGCCTATGGCCATATATTTGTCCATTGGCATGCCTAACCCTTATAATACATGCTTTTTTATGAGCTGTCATGCCTCCCTTTTGTAGTTTGCAGAAATGTATTCGGCTACTGGCTGATTACATTTCTGCAGTCTGCACTATTCTTGCATGGATGCCTGCCTGCTTCCTGGATTACTAATTCACCTCATTTGCATGGTTTTCACCAGCAAATGAGGTAATTAGCATACAGGGGCTATGTCCATGCAGAAATAGTTCAGGAGCGCTTGTGCACGTCCCGGGAGCTCATTTCTGGATTGCACGTCGGCCATATTGCCTGCAGCAGCTCTTGCACTATTCCTGCACACCATGCAGAGCTTGCTGAATCCTGGGGATTATTTTTCACTGAACTGATTTCCATTATACCTTTAAATTTTGTATTTGTCATTTCAAAGAGTGCTCAAAACTCTCAAGATTACTTGCTTGTACCTGCATACAGCTCATCTCCATGTAAAAGTAGTCAGCAATGAGGAAAAACACAGCTAACAACTTTGTGAATTCATGGGGGGAATATTTGTAAATTTTACTTAAAACTGAATGTATTGAATTCTCCTGGCTAATTGCCTTCAGCTGCAGACTTCTTGTCTCTCACTGAAAACATTTGTTAACAGAAATATAACCTAATATTTTTGCAGATGCAAGACACTTGGCATTTTTCATGGCTTTCATAATTTAGTTTTATTTTTCAAGCCAATTAGCTTATAACATGCATATAGCTTAAGCAAAGGACATTAATCTATATAGCCCACTTATAAAAACAAGGGAAATTATCTTAATTCTGCATATCTTATAATTAGTACACTTTTACATCCCATTCCCATCCCACCAGCCAACGATTACAACATTTTATTAAGTTAAAATTGCTTCTATCCAGCCTTTCTGTTCTTGTAATACTTTAAAACCTATATTTCTTACAACTAAAAGTGTACAGTACTTGTTTACTTTAACATGTTTAGCACATACAACAGTCTGAAAATACTCTCCCTACATTAAAAATATCTCTGACTGCACACTATACAAAACTGCTTCACAGTATAGCATATAGTTTATATAATTAAATGCTGTATACAAGTATTACTTAGAGCAATAGTTTAACTTACAATTCTTTCCCTTTTAGTCTTCTCTTAAACATTGATGACATAATGTGGGGTACATGCTTTACACTCCACCCACAAGTTTAACAAAGTCAGCAAATGTCCAGACTTTTCTCAGACACTTTGTCTTGCAAAACCATATTTTACAAATGTGACTGATACGTTTAAGTCTCCAGGTTATTCATTAATTTTCAGTATTGCTTGTCTTCTTCCTGATCTTCTCCATCTCCCAACACCAGACTCAGATTCAAGTCCAATTTACTCCTAATTCTTCTAGTTATCTCCTATGCTTTTTCTGCCTCTCAAGCATTTTATTTGGAACACTGGAAAATGTTTCACTGGCCATGTCTCTCTAGAAGCTTTATTGTCAAAAGAATGAGAAGCAGAATAGTCTTCTGTTTGCTGGCTCACATTTTGTTGGATGAACTTTTACTTATTTTTTTTTACTTCTTAGCCTGTTCCCCATTAAAAATATCTTTGATCTTCCAGGGAAAAATGCTGAGGACAGCTAAATGCAGCAGCTTCATTCACACACCTGCTTCTCAACATTCACTGATAGCTGGAATACAATTGCTTATCTTCTGCCTTGTGTACAGTGAAGAGTCATTTTCACAAGCACTCTGCTGTCTCCAGTTTTAACATGTCTACCTTCTGCCACAGTTGTGTCAAGATCAACTTGTTCTGCATCTTTACTAATAATAGATCTCGGCTGATTTATTTTGGCCAGGAACAGTGTCCACTCCCAATTTCAACTGCCATAAAGTCTCTCTCTTTTCCAGAAAAAGATTAATTCCTGGCTTGAATTAAACTGTCAATATTAAATGCTTTTTGAGAGATAGAAGGTTGAAAATTTGTGCTTAGTATTTGCACACAAAATGACTGTTATTTTTTTATTTTTAGACTTTAATAGAAGTATATTGTTAGTGTTTATTAGTTTCACAAACTTGGTTATTTATTGAGTGTTTGATTGTTTACTTAATTTGTATTAATTACTTAATTAGTAGGGTGTGTATCTTTGTATAAATAGAGGTGGTATTTTTCTCTTTTTTTGTATGGTTTCTGAAGAAGTCTGTTCTCAGATGAAAGCAAAATAAGCTGAGTGGTTTATTCATGTTTAGTGCTGTTTCCACTGGTTATGCTTGGGAAGTGTTTAAGCATTTCTATCTGTTAATTTTATCTGATCTTTTATTAATTTGCTTTAAATATGTTTTTAATGAATTATTTTATTGTAATTTGTGATTCTACTTCTGGGTAAAATAGATTAACTGAACTAAAATGGATTCTGAATGCCTCTAGAATATCTTCTAAATCTATAACCTTTTTAGTTCCAGGAACATAAACATCTTTAATTTGATTAGATTTAATAATCTTGTTCATTCTATTTGCTAGTTTATGTTGAATTTTAGGGCTCAGCAAATGGGAATTCATTGTAATCTCCTCTAAATTAATCATGGTTTTATGATGTAATGTTTCTAAATATTTTCTTATTTGTCTCATCAAATTGTTCCTCTATTCTTACCTTTTTGAATACCTAGTTTAAGTTTATCTACTTTCACTTGTAACTCTATTAGTTTTTATCCCATTGTTTTTTCTTACTTATATACCAACATATAATTTTACCCTATAGATATGATTGTAGAGAATCCAAAACATAAATCTCAGATGTGTCTTCAGTTAAATTTATATTTACAAAGACTGAATTTCATTATTAAAGAATTCTTTAGATTCTTTTAAATTGGTTATATATGACAGAATTCTGCTAATAGAAATATTATTCTTAGCATTTATCATCACTTCAAAGTAATGGTGTTATGGTCAGGTAATGGACATGAGACAAATTTAATTTTGTCTAGCTTTGTTGTTATATCACTTGAAATATATACTCTCTATATCCTAGATTGAGTACCATGTCTATGTAAAAGAATGTGTAAAATAATGAATTTACTTCTGAAAATTCATTTATATCTTTGATATTGACCATATCTACGAAATCTAGTAAAGCTTTAAATGATGCTGGCTTCCTATGCTTATTTCTTCCATTAGTATCACTATAATTTAAAATACAATTAAAATCACCATCTAATATAATACTCCCTTTAGGAATGCTGTATAATCTCTTCAAAATGTTGTTTAACTACTTTAACTCCTAATCCAGGAATCCATTAAACATTAAAGTGTATAATCTCCCTTTTATTTCCAAAGTTACCAAACAGAACATACCAGATTTTTCATTGCATGTATTTAAAATGTTAGGCATTGAAACAATATTTTTCCAGAAGATTGCCACACCTCTTTTCTTTCATTTATAGTATGAACTAACAAGAATAGAACAATAATTTGCATTGTCTGTTAATGTCTTCTCGTATTAAATGTGTTCCTTGTAAGAACATGATTTGAGCATTAAACATCCTTAAGTATTTATTTAGACTCCCCCTCTTAACAACTGTTATTCAAACCATTTACATTGACAGAAAAACACTTTATATATGATGCATCAGTAGAAGTATATTTATTCATATATTCTAAAACAAGCATCACTTAATCTAAAACATAGCTTACTTATGGATATGGCTGAATATAATTTATATGGTTTTCAGTTGAACTTAAACTGTTAATAATAGTAGACACCAAGCAATAAATAATTATAAAATAACATACTAAACACTGAAATGAATAATAACTCACACAATCCTTGGAGTTTAACACCCCTCATTTGAATAACATCTATATTCAAATGTACCCTCTAACTTCTCCACTTGGAACAAAACCCCTCCGTATCTATTTGAAAGTTAAGCCTATGTAAAATGTTACTTATTAAGTTCATTTAACCAATGTATTTTAGATACTACTTATTATTTTTACAGTTATGTTTCAGAAATAAAGAAACAAAAAGAAAAATTATCATGATACTACCATCTCAGTCTAGGAAGTTACTAGGCTAATGGCTCTAGGGCCTTTACAATCCTAGTCAAGTTACCCTGTTTTGTCAATCAGCACCTATTGCCTCTGTCCAAGAGAGAGGTGGACCCCCCAGGGTGAATTTACAGTTACCCATCCAATCATTCAGATTATATTTGAAGAGGGCCAATGAGGTGCTCTGTCTGACATGAATTGGGAGTCATCCAAAAGTGTGGTAACTTCTTGGAAACAAGTTTGTCCCTCCAGCAGGTTCTATTAATATCACATACCAGGTTAAGATTTTTAGAGTGAGTAACCCATGTGCCATTTCACTTGTGGACATGCAGCATTTCCAATAAAGCAATGTCAGAGATTATCCTATACACAAGGCAGAGATCACCTCTGAGTAGTCTGCATGAAACAGAATAAAGTGACAGTGATTTCAGGCAACCCACATAGGAAAGATGCTGATGACCTTGAATTTTCCTTTTGAGGAACCTTTGTAATCTTGCCAATTGCTGCAGGTGCTTGGAAAGGTACATTGTAAAAGGAACATTGTACTCAATTATTGACCTGATAGGGAAGAGTACAGGGAGGTTATAACTTCTTTTTTTCAGGAGACAATGCCTTACTTATGAGATGAGCAATACAGAATGCCCTTCTTATTACTGTGGAGACATGGTGATCAAAGGTAAGGTCACTGTCAACCTGTGTGCCCAGTGAATGCATACTTAGGGTGTTGCTATTGCTGTGGTGGTTAGCAGGAACATCATCCTTAGCAAAAGGGATAATATATTTCTTTGTATTGAGTTTAAGGCCATGACTTTGGCACCAGTCATTTGTTTGTGTAAAACCCTCTTGTAGGATGTTGTTATCATTTGGAGATTCTATGACAACTCCCAGTTTGCAGTTGGCAGCAAACTTTGTCAGCCACAGACCTTTAGTTTTTGCTTGTACTTAGAGATTGCAAACAGTAGCAGTCCCAAGACTGATCACTGTGGAGCACTACTGGTTACGGGTCTGCTGTTGGAGATGGATACCCCTATTTTGACTGTACGGGTTCTATCAGTGAGCAGTTGGTGACCCATCTAACAATATAAGGGTGGATACCTACCTGGGTGAGCTTATCAATGATGCCTGAGTGGGGTATAGTGTCAAAAGCCATGGCTAAGTCTAGGTAGGCTGTATGCACGTATTTCCCCTCATCCAAGGCCTTCATGACTGTCTTGAAGAATTCCACCAGGTTTAACAGGCATGATTTTCCTTTGACAAATCCAAAGTGAGTAGAGTCAAGTGTTTAGAGTTAACCTATATCTTTGTTGAGAAGTTCCTCGATGAATTTGCTCCATGACCTTGTAGATAAGGCTATTCAGATTATCTGGTCTATAGTTCCCAGTGAGGCTGAAGCTGGTGCTTAGACTATAATTGAAAAGAGTACCAAATGATGTTGCTAATTCCTGTTGGAGCCCATGTAGGATGCAGCCAGGGATGTTATCAGGTCCCATAGCTGCTGTGTTTTTGGCTTTGGACAGAGCATGTATGACCTGCTCTTTAGAGATACAAGGTATGGGACAGGTGCTAGGGGTGTCATGGGGGTACATCTGGCGGGGAGAGGAGAGTGAAGTTTTCACTGAACCGTTTGGCTAACAGGTTAGCTTTGTCCACAGGCTTAGTATATGTGGTATCATTAATTATCAGTTCATTGCAAATCTGGTCCTTTCCTTTTAGGTTATTGATGTAACTAAAGAATGCCTTATGATTTTCCTTAGTTGAAGAAGCTAATCTGGATTCATAATTTGCTTTGGAGGACTTTACAAGAAGTCTTATTTGCTTGTTTAAGCTGAGGAGGAAGTGTTTCCAGCTAAAGGTCTGTTCATTCTTACTCTTAGACAGCAATTTCTTCCTCTTATTTTAAAGCCTGTTAATGGCAGTTGTCCACCAGGCAGGTTTGGTCTTCCTTGAAGACTTGTTTTAGTCCTATCTGGTACGGCTGAGTCAATGCAGTTATACAGGTGTTTATATAAAGCATTGGTATAGAACTCAGCATAATTGCCAGTTCCATCTGAAAGGGAGGAAGTGCAGTGAAGATATTTATACCATCCTGTAAGAGGTTATACTCTACTTTGGAGAAGATTTTAGTCTAGTTTCTGCTGGGGGAGTCAGGTGTGATAATTTCTTCAAATGAGACTAATTTGGGGTCAGATCTTACCAGGGAAGGCCTCACAGTGGGGGTGTTACAGCAGTCTCTCATACTGGTAAGCACCAGATCTAAGATCCGCACAAAGGCTAAACCAACTTATAAAACAAGAAATACGGGCGAAAGCAAATGCAGATACAAGCAAGAAATGTATTTTAAGCGCTTTCCGTCAGCTACAACAGCTGACTTCATCAGAAATACACTCATTACCATAAACACAAAGTATATATATAAAAAACACTTAATTACCACTAATGAGCAAGTAAAATTTAAAGGAACAGGTCAAGTTCATGGTTCATAAGACCAATAAATACAATTCCTAAGATTATAATCAAAAAGCAGAAATTTTAGTTTCTCCATTTTAAAATAATAAAACGTAAAATCATTAATGAACAAGGATGAAAAATATATATAAAAAAGTATATATAAAAAGAACAACATAGTTAAAATGAGACATCTGACATAAACCACCCAAAGCAGAATTTAATACCCACTTGGTAGTGTAGTTAAAGTACAAAAAGTGTGGGCAAATGTAGAATGAAATTAGTTAATAACTAATGTGACTCCAGTTTGCTTATATTTGCTCACCTCTTTAAACTGTTAAGTTTCAACACACTGCTAATCGAACAAGAGTCATTTAGCCCAAGGAGGCTGTAAGCATTGAGTCTCACTTGCCAAGATAGCTCAAGTTCGTCAAGTTTGAGATGTCTTGGGCCTCCCCTAGGGTCGACTTTAACTTGCTCAATGACCATAAACTTGAAGCTATGGTTCAAGTGACAGGATATGTGTTTAGCAAGTCTATTTTCAAGTTTACACTTTTTTATGGCATATGAGTGTTCATACATCCTGTCACGCAGTCTTCTCTCAGTTTTACCTATATAGAACCCTAAGCAAGATGTACATCTCACTAGGTATGTGACAAAGGTCGAGTTACAATTGTATTTACCCCTCAATTTATAAGTTGTTCCATTTACATGGAAACTATTAGATTCATCCACAAATTTGCAGTAATTACAGTTCAGGCATTTATACATGCCAGGGTTCCTTACCACTACCTTATCCTGCTTTTCTAATAGTGATTTAAGGTTTCTACCTTTTCTAAAGGTCACTCTAGGGCCTTTACCTATTTTCTGATGGATATCTGGGTACATCTTTAATAAATCCCAGTTTTTTCTCAAGATAAATAAACAATGTTTACTATATGTACTGAATGTAGTAATAACATTTGCAGATGAATTAGTGTCCAACTGACCTGCACTTTCAGTCACGTCCATATTGACATTTAAGCTGTCGATATCCTCTAAATTAACACTTGGGTCTGTAGATGAAGCCATGGGTTTGACACTCAAAAGTGGTACATACACTTTATTGTATCTTTTGTCTTTTACCTCTTGGATGAGCGTATCCAAGAGGGAGACGGGGTACCCTCTATGGAGAAACATGTTCTTGATAACTAGACATTCATCAAAGAACTCCTCATCCAAAGTGACCATCCTGGAAGCTCTCACTAATTGCCCCTTGATCACATATCTTTTTTGGTGGTAGGGGTGGCTACAGGTGTAATGCAGGAAAGTGTTGGAATACGTATTCTTCCTAAATATCGTAGCTGTAAAAGTGTGCAAAGCATAATTTTTGTTTAAACAGATATCCAAGTAGGCAATAGTGTCACAATTAAAAGTAGATGTAAATTGGAGAAAATTGATGGTGTTATTAAAGTAGTTTAAAACTACCTGGCTGTCGTCTTCATTACCATTGAACAGGATGAAAATATCATCCAAAAATCTGGTGTAAAATATAAAAGTGTCCGAGAACCTATCGCCCCTGAAAATGTACTCCGATTCCCAGTAAGCCATTACCAGGTTAGCTATACTTCCACCACAGGGAGACCCCATAGCGACCCCTACTTTTTGCAAGAAGAATTCATTGAGGAACATAAAATAGTTGTTAGACAATACTAAATCTATAAATACTGAAACCAACTCTATTTCCCTGATGGTTGCATTATGTTTTTTAAGCATGAAGGCTACCCATTCCAATGTTGTGTCATGAGGTATACTGGTGTACAAATCCTTCACCTCTATGGTAAGAAAGTTGTAATTCACATTGAACTCGAATGATCCAATTCTATTCAAAATGACCCGGAGTCTTTACATATTTGAGACTCATTTGTGAGATATTTCTGCAGAATAGCATCTACAACTTTAGCACAAGAGTAAGTTGGTGATCCTCTATTATCCACTAAAGGTCTTAAAGGTGGATTCTCAATACTCTTGTGGATCTTAGGTATACCAAAAATACAAGGATATCTAGGAAATAAAGTCTTCATATAATTGTAAATTTTTTGGTCTATCTTCCCCTCAATGAATAAGTCTTCTATACAATCTCTAATGATGCTATAAGCTTTGTTCATCTCGGATCGGGTACTAGGACTATACGCTTCAGTATTTAGCAACTTGGTCATCCGATGTTGGTAATCAGACATACTGAACACCACCAAACCCCCACCTTTGTCTGGCTTACAAAACCTCAAACCTTGTGAAGAAAAAAATTGTAACATCTCACGTTCATCATTACTGATGTTACTAGTATGGTTCTTACCTACCTTAGATGTATTGACATGTCTAACATCTAGTTCACAACATTTCTCAAATAATTCCAGTGCAGGATGTAAAGGAGGGTTGTATGTACTTGACACATGGAACCTATCACTGTGGTCACCATTATATACATTTCCCATTAGCACATTAAAATTAAGTTTCCTCACATAGGATTTAATATCCAATATGGTGTCCACAATGTTCCATGGTTTGGATGGAATAAATGTCAAGCCCTTAGATGTAAGTCAACCATATCAATACTGAATTGGGTATCACTAAAATTATACAGTTTGTAATCTCCTGCCTTATTGGAAATGATCTCGGGTGAACTAGTACAAACTTTCCCGTGTTCAAATAACTCAGAATGGGAGTCACAAACACTATGACAGTTTGAAACCAAATCCAAGGTAAGTAACTGCTCGTCCTCATTGGAAGTGATGTTCAATGACTTCCCAGAACCTAATCGAGTTGTTAATTCTTTTGATTGTTGTATGTCCATTTGCCCTTGTAATGGGGTTGTTGAAAGTTCCTTTGTTTTGGTCTGGCCCCTGTGTAGGGGCCATACTGAAAACTTTGACCACGCTGGGGTAGATTATTGTCCATGTGGGCACTACGCAGTCTGTTACACCAGGGGGTACTTCTCCCTCCGGCCCCATGGGAATCGGCAGTACCAGCCCCATGGTTAGTAATAGAAGTGTCAATGTCATTAGTATTGTTGCCAGTATCTAATGGCGTTATGTTCCGGTTTTCATTAATTTGATGTGACTGTTTAGGGTAAACCTCTCTTTTACCCCAAACTTGTGCTGGTGGTGGAATAGGGTAAGCAGCTCCAGAACTATATGCTTTAATGTCTCTATCCATTTTTTTTAATTTTATTAAATTCCAATTTGTGCATGTTGGTCAATATTGGTGAATATGCGTTCGTACTCATATTTGTATCTTCCAAACTCATAATGAGCTTGAATATATTCATCCAGTTCAATCACATCTCGAGATAGTTCCTCTACCCACAAAGTATAATGTTTGATAATAATTTCAATAAGTTCAAACCCTTGATGGTCGAACAAATTAAACAAATCCACATGGAAAGCTGAACTGCTCTCCAAACCAGTCGACCTTACGATTTATACACTCACGAAAATATGAAATTTCAAGCTGCAGTTTTTTTCAGTTTAACAAGAGCAGCATCAAATAACTTAAGCTTGTTAGTAATAAGGTTCTCATCAGTGACATTAGTTTGCTCACCCAGATTACTAGTTACATTGTTACCAATCCCACCAGTTAGGTGGAATTCGTTTTTTAACCAAACAGCAAATGTAGAAGAGATGTTTTTTCCTTCCAAACCTGTTGTTTCACCCCTGTTTTGTCGACCCGAATCATGTTATTGCAATACTCTATTGTCAAGTCCTTCAACTGCTGACATAGAGCCCATTGCCAGTAGTTCAGACGCGACATTTGTATTGGGGAGCATATGGCGGTTGACAGTACTCATATTCATATCCTCTATCTGATTCCCAATATTAAAATTTCCAGGCAGCAGCATTTGAACGTTGTTCAGACAACCAGGTGGTGACACTGGCTTGTCGACATTCCTATTTATGTTAGATATAGTTCGGTTTGACTCCCAAGTAGGAACAGGTTGATTAAAGGTGGTGGATCCACTCGCCTCCTTGTTTTGGTAGATCCTTTCACCTTTCGGTGTATCTGTTCGGGTATTATTAGGTGTTAAAGTCCTACACACAGTTTTGTCCAAGTACTGCCTCAATGTCAGTAAACACCAAGAAAGATTGCCGCAAGCCACGCTGAACCAAATCAAGCTGATCCAGCCTGAAAAAAATGCAATTAATCTTACTAGATAACAAGTCCAAAGAGCTGCCCATGACCGGAGTGTTCTCATCATCCGATAGGTCTCCGGCAGCAGAATTAACTTTAAGAACCACAGGAGTGTCTTGTAGATTAAACTGACTGCTATTACCTCCTGAACCTTTCGCCATGAAAACCAAGAACCGCACAAAGGCTAAACCAACTTATAAAACAAGCAATATGGGCGAAGGCAAATGCAGATGCAAACAAGAAATTTATTTTAAGCGCTTTTCATCAGCTACAACAGCTGACTTCATCAGAAATACACTCATTACCATAAACACAAAGTATACATATAAAAAACACTTAATTACCACTAATGAGCACGTAAAATTTAAAGGAACAGGTCAAGTTCATGGTTCATAAGACCAATAAATACAATTCCTAAGATTATAATCAAAAAACGGAAATTTTAGTTTCTCCATTTTAAAATAATAAAATGTAAAATCATTAATGAACAAGGATGAAAATATATATAAAAAGTATATATAAAAAGAACAACATAGTTAAAACAAGACATCTGACATAAATCACCCAAAGCAGAATTTAATACCCACTTGGTAGTGTAGTTAAAGTACAAAAAGTGTGGGTAAATGTAGAATGAAATTAGTTAATAACTAATGTGACTCCAGTTTGCTTATATTTGCTCACCTCTTTAAACTGTTAAGTTTCAACACACTGCTAATCGAACAAGAGTCATTTAGCCCAGAGAGGCTGTAAGCATTGAGTCTCACTTGCCAAGATAGCTCAAGTTTGTCAAGTTTGAGATGTCTTGGGCCTAATCCAGATCTAAGATGTTGGTGCCCCTTGTGGGGGTGTTAACCAGCTGGTCAAGGGTATTGGAGTTAACAATGTCGAGGAACTTTTGTGCAAGTGAGTTTGAGCATGAGAAATTTACCCAGTCAATGAATGGGTAGGTGATGTCACCCCAAAACATGGTGTTTGGATATATTTTGATAGACTCAATTAGATCCAAATAGGCAGAGTGGGTGACCTGATTCAATGAGGGGGTCATGGAGCTGGCAAAGACTTGAAAAGGTGTTCTATCAACAGTTAATTGCACCTGAAGTATCTCCAGGGAATCATACTGTTTAACCAATATGGAGGAGTATTTATCTTTAATGAATACTGATACACCACCTCCTTTAGTTTTCACTCATATAGTTTGTGGTCTGAATGAGTGGAAGGAGGTGTAATCCAGTATAGCTGGGTTGCTGCCCACAGCCTTGAACCAGGTCTCTGTGACTGCACAAATATCTGTGTCTTCCAAGGTGAGGGATGCTTTCAGTGATTGCAGTCTCATGCTAAGACTCCTAGCCTTTAGCAGCATAACCTTGAGGTTGTTTTCTGATGACATTTTTACATTGGGAGTTTTGTCCTTCTGACTTTGCCTAAAAAGGCACTATGGGGGTGGCAAGAGCCTTTGCCAGTAGCCAAAATCCCAGGGTTGACAGATGAAGACCATATTTGGTAAAGCAATAAGGTTTATCGATCATGTCATCCCAGGTTGACAGAAACTAAATCCCCTTAGAATGACACCAGAAACTAAGCCAATTATTAAAGTCAATGATTTTACATTTATTACCTAATAAATTTATTGTCTATGTAAATTCTAAAATTCTAGATTTCTTAGTATGTTTTGGTTAATCATTAAATGCAGAGTATGTAATTTGTCATTTCCTACAATAAAATAGAACTTATACCTTCCCTCCTTTCATCTCCCCCTCCCTCTCACTCTCCCACATACACAAAATATATATAATACTTCAATTTTTAACATTAGTATCAACATAAAATAAAATAATCTATTATTACCCTTGTTAATTAAACATTTTTTTCATTTCTCTTTTTCACTCTCGTGACAAATTAAAATTATAACAGAAATTTAAGTAACTAATTAGTCATTATAGTAAAAAAAGGGTGTGTGTTGTCAATCTGGAGGAAAGAGTAAATGCAGGAATAGAAGTGAGAAGAAGAAAAGAAAAGAAGGAGAAGCAATAGAAGTGAAACGCTGAGGTCGGAGTCCTTATTTTCTATATCACAACTGTGTTATCCGAACATTTATTAGAGGAAGGTTGTCTTGCATTAAAGGTATTTATGATTCTAAGGTCCTTTGCATTGTGATGCTCCTCTTATCTATGTGTTTTACTCCTCAGGGTGACCATTGTCTAAAAATACATTCTTTTGCATAGATGTATATATATATTTTTTACATGTGTTATACTAAATATTTCATTCTTATTTTAGAGTTTAATGATAGTATGAGTCAAGTTTATTGATACTGTAATGTCCATTGAGGTATTGTTAAAGAGAGAAAATGGGGAAAAATAAGTAAAACTGTCATTTTAATTGATTTTTTTTAAACTTGTACTAAAAGAGATGTAATGAGCTTTCTCATTTGCAGCTTCAAGTTATGTTGCTCTATGGTATATACTATGTTAAAATTCTTTAGAGGATTATTTAATGGGTTAAAAGGGAAATGTATTCCTAAGTTTGCATTCTTGAAGCTAAAAATATAACAAGGTTTAGGCAGTTTTGCGACTCGGAATAAGTTTTTCTCAACTTATTACAGAAAGGCTGTAATCTGTTGGCACTCTATATACCCTTGATATTTCTGCTAATGCAATAGAGTTAATTTGTTATTGAATATTTTAAGATACTGCTTTGTTATGCAGTTGGTGAAAATTTTCAGATAGAAAACTTGTTTAGATTAATTAGTCTTCCGAACTTAAATTTGTATTGACTTGTATGTCATATACATGTTGTGTTAATTCTTACTCTTTCATCCTATTGTTCACACTAGGGTGAAGACACTAGGTAATAATAATATGGTTAAGGGTTAAGTGCTAAAATAATGGTATATCTAACTGACTATAGGTTTTCTTGTACAAGAGCCTTGATAGTTTTGGGGGTGTAGAAGTGCAGATGCACATTTTGGCTCACATAATTCCTTTTAGTGGTTTAAGCTTCATCAAAAATGTTAACCTTAGAAGTAATTAAAAATCATTTAGCTCTTATCTTTGTCTGTAAGAAGAAAAATCTCTCTATTGTAACCAAGTAGTCTCTTCCAGGAGAAGTGGGTTAGTGGTTAGGCATAGGGTTAGAGCTCTACTGTCTCCCTTATTCCTAAGAAGGGACAAGGTAAAAGAATATCTGAATGTTTTTGCTGTCTACTTGAGTCGGGTTTTAACCCTTTGTTAACTTTGAGCTCTGAACAGCAACCGCTAACGCCCTTGAGAGATGAATCACACTTTGAAGCATTTTTGCTTAATTATAGAGACCTTGAAAATAAATTCAAATGCATGCAGTGGCAGCGATTGCATTTAGAAGCCTTTCTCAAGCTTGGTATAGCACCTAGAGGTTTGCATGTGTTGACTATGCTGAGTTATGGGAATCAGTATCCTGAGCTATAAAGATGGTGGCAAACTCTGAACTTGGAGATATATGGAACTGTTGTTAGAGTTCTTCTGCCCAGAAGAACTACAGCTACAGAAGGACATAAATGATTTGAACTGTGAATTTAGCAGCCCAACCACACACTCTATGATATTTCTGGTTTGAGCATGTGTCTCATTATGGTGTTCTTCAGCAGGTATGTGTGCATTTCTAATGGCTGTCATCAGCCATTGTTCCAGTGCATAATCTGCATCCCCCAGTAAATGACTCTGTGGGATATCCCTCCTAGCAAACATCTAATACAGTTCGGAGGTGTGCCAGATATGTGAGTCATGGTAACTGACAGGGTTGCCAGCACACACGCTCAAGACGATTCCCTTCGCGTTGCACATGACTTGGCAGTTAATAGCGTGGAAGCCCTTTCTGTTTATGTAGAGCCTACCCTGTTTCCTGGGTGGTGCCTTAATTTCTATATGTGTGCAATCCATGGCACCCAGTACTTCAGGGTAGTGTGCTACAAGGTAAAACTCCTACCATACCTCTCAACTGTACTGAATTCTTTGGTAAATACCAGTTTTGAGGGAAAAATATTCAGGTGCCACGAATTCCCACACGGCCCCTTTAATTTCCAAATTTCCTGAGTTTGTTTTACTCCTGATGTTATCACATGCAGGGAGTGCACGATGACGTCAGGCTTATGAGGCTGCCCAGCCAATTTAGACCAGTTTACCTTCCAGCGCATCTTTTCTCTCCTCCAGGTAAAAAAATGTTAAATTTAGAGCTTATATGTGCTTACTGATTAATGGCATTTGAGCTGTGTAGAACTTACAAGTATTTCAGCTGTGTAATGGAACATATTTACTTACGGCTGCTATATGTACTCTTAACAGCAGGTACATTTTTACTTTTAAGAGCTGAGGTGCTTTGTATGAGAGGGAGGCATTACATTTTACTTTTAATAGCTGAGCTGTTAACAGCTGTGTGTGTGAGCTGTTTAACAGAATGTATTTACTGTCTGCTATGTAGTCTTAATGGCAACTTGCAGGCTTTACTTTTAATGGCTGAGCTGCTTTGTATGAGAGAGAGGCATTACATTTTACTTTTAACCACTGATTTACAAGAATTTAAGATGTGCAGAACATACAAGCATGTGAGCTGTGTAACAGAACGTATTTCTGAGAGGGAGGCATTGCAGCTTTATTTTACTTTTAACAGCTGTGTGTGTCAGCTGTTTACTGGAATGTATTTACTGATTGCTGCTATGTACTCTTAACAGCAGGAGAAACAACTTGCAGGCATTACATTTTACTTTTAACTGGGATGTGTGTGAGTATAACTGCTGGTTAGAATTACTCAGACTCAAACCCTGTACCTTAGGTACAAGGAGCAAGAACCTGAATTATCTATCTGTTCTACCACCACTTGTGATTCAGGGAGTTAACCATAGTTCTCAACTGTCCAAAATTTTACAAAATGCCTGGAATGTTCCTATTAAAATTTGTGGTTTTGGGGCAAATCAGTGAGAGCTGAATTCACTAAATAATGATAGCTATTTAAGTTTCAGTCTTCCTATCTTTCAGGAAACACATAGCAACACAAAACATTTTATTCTAACAGCTTTTATAAGATTATACAAGCAATGTTTAAAATGTGGCCCTAGTTTTGGGCCTTAGTCGTTCCCCCCTGAATACATTTTGGCTTTTTCCAGATTTCCTGTGCTGCATAGTTCTTCAGGGGGAGAGAAGTTTAGTGCTGCTTATGCCAAGTCTGTTTGTGTTGTTTGTAGCACCACAGGTAAAATTCTTGCCTTTGATGGTGAAGGCTGTAGGTTCTACTCTCACTGTGTAAGTAGAACCCATAGCCTTCTGCGTCAAAAGCAAGTGTTCTACCTGTTGTGCTACTAACAATCCAAACAGATTTGTCTTAGTAGCACAACAGGTAGAAATCTTGCTTTTGGTCCAGAAGGCTGTGAGTTCTACTCCCACAGTATGTAGATGAATTGCTGATACTGTACTGTGTTGTACTTTTAAAGGGGGTGGATGCTGCAGTCCTGTGAATGTCCTATTTGGCTGAGATAACAGGTTCATAGTTATTAGGTATCAGTTTGCCATCCATTCCCTACTGCAATATTACTAGGTTATCATTTTTTTAATGTAACATAGGCAATGTATTCCTCAAGGGCAACTGGCACTTTTTTTGTAGATGAAACAATGAAATATAAAGTTGTTTACTAGCAGCAACTTCTTCATTAGTTACAGATCTCTTTAATGTGGAATTATTTAGATGAGTTTTACTTCTGCAGATATTGTGCATATTTACTGATACTGGTGGATTGTAGAAGTTTGAGTGGACTTTTATGATGGAAATGTTCTGAATTGGGCAGTTTTGTCATTATTGATTCATGCATTTTGTTTCATTGCTTACTGGAAAAATGTTCAAAACAATACATTTAAAATGTGCTCTAACAAGTGTGCTGTATTGTACAAGGAATGTAATTTAATACAATCAGGGAGGTGTATCAAAGAACACATGTATGTTTTGTGTATAAGGGGCCTATGATTTGAAAACAGCCCAAAGATGTTCTTTATCCACCACTGGCCAAATGGCATGCATTTTCTTTGAATGTGGGTTTCAGTGGTGTTTCAATAATTGTGAGTTTCAAGGGCAGAGAATGCTAAGTCTATTTTCATTGTGAGACTGTATTAACTTTGTTTAGCAGATGTGTGTTAGTGTTTGTGATATAAATTGTAAAATAAAAGTTTTAAATGAAATCCAAATAATCATTGTAGAAGTAAAGCAGTATGCACATTATGGTGTTTATGGTAAATGGGGTGAAATAGTCAAGTAATGGGACATTGGAATGGCTGCAGGAGGTAGGGCTGTGTATGGGGGGGGCATTCAACCATGATTTTGTGAGGACGGGAGGGTGGCAAACCCAAAGACAGCTCCAGGCGGCACAAACTCAAGCTATGCCACTGATTGGTAGGCCATGGATAATGACTTTTGGACATTCTAGCAAACTATAATATTCTTTTGCTAAGATTAGAATATTGCCTACCATTAAATGCCCTACTTTTACCACAAAACCCACATATTGCAAGTCACCAAAATAAAATCCTAATGTTCATCATCTTTTCCCTTCCCAGTGAACATCATTACTACACATTTAAAAAAAATGGTTACCATTTACTACAGAGTCTGAACTCTGGGGCTATATTTTGGATGTCTGTTCTTCAGTTTGCATTTCAAAGTTGGTATCCCACAATTCCTTTGCAATGGGTGGGGTTACATAATTATGCATGCAAATTTTGTAAATCAGCGTACAGATTTGTACATATTTTTCATGGGCCTTTGTCCAGAGTTTTGATGTTTCCAAGTTGAGAGGTATGACTCCTATATATTTCTCAACCTTTCCTCAGGAGTACAGGGAAAATATATGTGGTCACTGGCATGTTTGGGCATAGCATTCAGGAATTGATAGAGGATCCTGCATGCTGATGCCTGTGACACCCCCAGCATGTTCCCATTTGTCTCTGAAAGGTATCAGTAGCTAAGATTCTCAGTCCTACACATACCTTTGTCGCCACTGGGAGGGGTTCCCATTGGTTGGCCCTGGCTCTGAGTTGAGGATGACAGAGATTGCAGAGTTCCTGTAGTGTGTCTGTATCCACCCTGTAACACTCTGCAATTTCCAAGTCACGTAGGTTGTAAAAAATTAAATGGGGCATGAGAACTCTTCTCCTTCTTGGCCTAGGTCTATTGGCAGCAGCAGCAGCATAGACTTCAGCCTGTTGCACATACAAATGAATTAAAGCAGCAGCATTAGCCTCTAACATTCTTTCTGTGTAGACTACTTTTCATGACTGTATTCCTGCACATGGTAGATACAGACCATGTAGGTTTTATTGAATTTTGTTGCGTCTCCTTTTCAATTCTTTTATCAAAGGAAGGGATTATTTTCTTTTTAATATTACTGAAGATAAGTAGTCATTGTCAAATCTTATTGTATTTTCATCTATTTTAATCAAAGAATTTGACCAAGCAGTTTTTTTTAGATTTGTGCATTTTACTTTAAAATTATCTAGTTTATTATATTTTTTTATCCAATTTTATTGCAAGTTCAAATCCTGAGATTTAGTTTTTGAGTAACTCATTCGAAAGAAATAAGCAGATACATTGTTCCTTAAATAATGACAGCAATTAAAATAGCTGAAGATGTAAAATCCAGATACATCTTCCATAATCTTGAAAAGAAGATAATCCCACAGAAATGAGATGTTTAAAATGTCATAAACTTTATAATTCCTGTCAGAAATATAATTCAAATAGAAAAGCAATACTAAACTACTAGCCTGTCACCATCTTTGCCTCACTGGAAGCCATTTCTTGAACCAAAACTGATGTCTGAACTACTTCTTGCTGAAGAACTGCAGGATTATTCTGAACCAGTGTTTTCTCTTCACATTTTCTGGCTGATTTTCTTTCACTTTCTTCAAATTACTTTCTTTGTTGGTATCCAGGCTATGTACTTACTAGCTAGTAACTGAATTTTAACTCAGCTGACTATTTCACTCTTTTGATAAGTTTCTTTTTCCACACTGGGAGAGCTGAAATGATGCTATTGATTAATGTGCAGCCATCTTGGAAACTCCTTAGGCTCTTCTTTATTCTTATATTGACTCTTCTGAGTACTCTGATTACTAGCTCTAAGAAGCCCCCTATACAACAGCCAGTATCCTTTCTGTAAATTACACTTTTCTTTGAAGGAATGGAAGGATATCAATTCATTTAATCATTCATCCCTTAGGTCCCACACCTTCCTAATGATATTTTTTCCCAACATTTCAGCTTATCCTCCAGCTGCTTTGGACAGCTCATCTATGGATTTCAAATTCTTTTTTTCAGTGTGTCTATGAACTGCAGTTGACAACCTAACAGTCTATGTATCATCTTGTCAATGCAGTCCACTATCTTGCTCATTGTCTTCTGATTTATAGATGTCCAGCCCTCTTTACAGACAGCCTATGTTAAATTTTCATTTTCTAAGCCACTGAGCCTTTGAAAAATATTTATAGCAGTTACATATCCACTGAAATCTAGCATGCCCCCATCTTGTCACTTTCCTATGGGCCCTAAGCTGACCCTTCATGGTGCTTCCTCTTTTCTTTTCTTTTCTTTTCTTTTCTTTTCTAAACAAATATGTCACATGCAAATTTGATATCTCCTATAATCTTACTTAATAGACTAATTTGTATATGCTATACAAAATACAATACCTGTAGAAAAATCATTGTATGGACTATTCTAACCCCAAGTGTGAAAATCTACCTGTGCAACTTTTCTAACATTTTCCCTACCTTTTCTTTCAGCTCAACCCAGTTCTGGTTTCTAATCTCTGTTACCATTCTATATACTGAAAGTCCTGTGTACTCAACCCCCATATTTTCAGAAATTGCAGGACATACATCCACCTGTTCATTTCTAATCCTAATCACCACAAGCATTGGAGGTGGTAATGGAGTTGGTAATGGAGTCCAGGTACTCTACCAACACTACTGAATATCTCAAATATTCCCTGCAATTTTGCATCTACATCCTCAAGTAGCATCACACAGTCATCTGAAAACAGATGTATATAGCTCCTTTTCCATTCACTATACTACCTCATCCAACTTTCCCTTATTCTCTGCATCAGCCGTTCAATATCCATTAAAAGTAATCCTGTGATAACAGACAACCCTGATGTCAAACTTGAATTGATAAAGGTTTTATGTTCTGACAGGACCTGTTAGATTTGGCATATGGTGCACTTCCCCCATACCAACAATATCATGAAATCAGGCCTAAAATCCCTATACCCTTTGGGCTATACTTACAGATAAGATCAATGTTTGTTAGACTATTTCAACATGTAACCTTTGTTGAATGGAGAGACAGGAGTCATCCAGTTATCATTACTTCCTAGAGACATATCATACGTTCATGACTAATTTGAAGGATAAATGGTTGGGTATGCTCTGGCAGGAAATATCTAAAGAGGAGCCGAGGGTAGTAGTGGCTCCTGGTAAATTATTTGCTTGGCCCCCCCTTCTAAATTTGGTAAGGTTCAAGTTACTGCACTGCTGGCACTTAATGTCTGTGATGATTAGAAGACAGAATGCAGCCTATTGGGAAGAGATGTGATGGGCATGGAGCTGATTTTCTTCAAGTGATCTGGCAGTGCCCTAGGATTAGGGGTTATTCAAGGTTGTGGTTCATGCAGTAAATTTTGCTACAATAAGTAGTCTTCCCCTGCTTCAGATATGGCTTTCTGGTTTTAGGGATTGCTGACATACAGCTACCACTTCATGCAACCCATTACCTTTGGATTAAAGTTGTTGTCCTCATGAGTCTGTTATTTTTGAAAACATAGAAGTTTGGTCTTGAGAACTGGTATAGACAGTTTTGTATGTATGATTATAAAGTATGGTCTGTTATCAGTCTTGTTCAATTGCAGAGGAGGCTTTGACGATTAATGGAAAGTTTGTATATTGTAGTGACGAGACTGCAGTGGTGTTATTTTGTTTTTTCATGTTTTCCTAATATTTTATGCTATTGATCTGTACTTACCATAGCATTTGATGGTGCCATATATCTTGCATTTATGAAGAAATTCTGTTTTTTTTCCTTCATCTTTAAACTCTCGTTGTATACTAAAATGTTCAAATCATGTATTTGTCAGTGCTGTTACTGTCAATAAACATGCCATGTGTTATACAAAAATGTGTTATATTTCTTTTGGTGAGATTCCATTGGGACTATAAAAATGTTTAAACACTTTTTAACTAAGAAATATGTTCCCAAAAGACAACATTCACAAGAAAGCCTTCTTTTGAAAGAACAAATGTAAAGAATTCCAAAAAAAGAAAAAAAGAAACATTTTTCAAGCTAACAAGTTTCTACTGCCATTTGTTTAAAATGCAAGGTCCCTGATGAAAAGTAAGCCTTAAGAAGTAAAAGCATACAGGAAAAAGACATGCTATCCAAAATTACTTGAGAAACAAAACCTGAACTCTTGTTCCTTATTAAAACTAAAATAACCCCAGAAAATGTGGTCATGAACACATGAACCCCTTAGATATCCATTTCTCATCTTTGGAAAGAAGCTCCACATTATCTGTATAATATAGGACTAAAAGAAAAGTCACTTAATAAGTAAAAAAGAATGTCCTTCCCCAGCAGAACCTTAATTCAGTGGAGAACAGCGTTTGTAACCAAACCAAAGCGACAACCACTTAAAGAGCAGTCTTCCATAACTCCATGAAACATTGGTAGAAAAGGTCCAAACATCCATTTACTAAAGTTACTAACAGAACCACAGAAGAATAAAGTGAAGTACATAAAGATAAAAATGTTTAAACATAATCCTACACATGACAAATATCTTTCAGAGCTAAATGTGAAACTGAAATTTTCCAGTATCCCTTTCCTAAATTCCCACAACTTAAATAGCTGACCAGTCAGTGCTGACAAATGCAGTTATAACAACTTCAGCACAATCTTTTAGCTAGCATTTATTCAATAAGCTCCAATTCATCTTTCTTCCACAAAGAGTACAAAACACTGACAACCTCCTCAGCATATTAATGCCATCTGAGTACCAATCCATCCAGACAAAGAAGAAAACCTTATTTTGTTCAAATGAGAAGTGATTATAACAGTATAAGGCATCCCATTTAATCATGGGACACTCTTCAATTCCACCACCAAATGTAGCAGGCCCAGTTTCGCCCAAGTAACATCCAATGTAAGTTCACTGACAGCAGTTGGTATAAAACAGCAAACCACCCGTGGGTCACCAAAACCCCTCAAAAATAAAAGAAGATATATGAGAGCTTTTCTTCCTGGGCCTTTGCTGAAAAAGGACATGTGTCCAGTCAGACTTTCCTGGTAAACAAATGTAAAATATAAAAAAAAAATAAAGCTAAAACAGAAGTCATCTTTTTTTACCTTGCACTACAAAAGCTTGTCTAGATAAGTGGTTGCAATTTGTTCCTTTTTCTTTCTAAACTGTGCAAAGACAAATTATGCTTCCCATTCAAAACTACTGACTCAGGATTTATGTTCAATGTAGGAAGAAGTGACTTATAAAAATACAATGGTGTACAATACATTCGCCGGGATTAATGCAGCTTGTGCCAGGTGCAGGCATAGCACTGGCATTCCAACACCAAATATGGTCGGCGAGTGATCCAGGTACGAGCAGTTTCCACGTGCAGTACCTGCATACGCTATGTCCACACAGCTCCTGGCCCCTGTATGCTAATTACCCCAGTTGCAGCAGTGTAGCATGCAAATGAAGGTATTTAGCGATCCAGGAAGTGGTGCAGGCATAGTGTAAGCATGCAGAATTGTAAACCGTAAAAAACGGTTTACATTTTTGCAAACATAAAATTGGAGCCATGACAGCCGGCCAAACACATGTATTATATCATTAATATATGCCAATGGCTAAATATATAGACATTGGCATAAAAAAAATGTACAAAATATAAAAAGAACATTTAATTTAATTTTTCGCACTATCGCGAAGTTTAAGTGCAGGGCAGTGGCGCGCAAACTGAATCGCAAGAAAAATAGAAAAATATAGAATAAAACTGCAATGCAACACATATCATGATTTTCCCATAATAGTCAATGGCAGGCATGTTGCACCACACCGTGGTGCAAGGGTTGCTAAGGGGCTGTGACAGTGTTTTGCATGGTAGCTAGGAATTAGTAGGCAATGCCATGCAAATGAGAGGAGTAATCGTGAATCACAGATTCCCCGCTGGTGTAAGGATGCACCTCACAGCATAGTGTTATAACACCGAGGTGTGCCTTTGAGATAGAAATGACATCAAGAGAGGGGAGTGTACACCTGTGCTGTAAGCAGATTGGAGCATTGCTAATCCGGTGTCCCGTAGCTAAGCAAAGCTGTAGGAAAGCGGTGTGTTGAACTGGCTATAGCTTTGCTTAGCTGACAGCACACAAGGTAACCGAGTATGCATGTGAACGGAGATTAAAACTCGCTTAAACTTGATAAATGGGTTTGTGCAGCGGGCACCATAGCTGAAACAGGAAGGATATAGGAAAAGAATAAGGAAATGTTGCAGCAGGGAAATTTGAGTACAAATGACTAATTAACACCTAGGAACCTACAGTGGGCCATTGGCAACAGCTAACAAGGCTGCAAGCAGCAATCTGCAGAACAGGAAAGGGGAGGGACTGTACTGCAAAGAAAACAGTAAAGTGTCACAGCAGAACAAAGCAGATTTGCATTATATCAGCTACAAGATACATTTTGCAACACATGACTGGGTAGGGAAAGTACAAAACAAGAAAGATTGCAGGTGGAGGCATGCCGATAATGGGAGGGGATCCTGGTATAAAAGTGAATTAAAGGGCAACAGATTAATCAAGGCAGGCAAGCATAATTCCACACTAAAGGCCCCACACTTGCAGTGCTCACTGTAAAACCCATAATTAAGATACCCTGGAGCTGGAATTGCTCATACACACCCAATGACATCAGTAGCATACATAGCACAATAGTATAAGGTTTGAAAGCACCTCACACACACTTGTGTATCCCCATACACTCTGCACCATTAGTGTATACAGATGGGGAACTTTTAATATGTACATGTTAGGGGCTGCCATAGCTTTGATCCACCAGCATGTGTTGGAGACTGAAGGTGGTGTGGAGAATGATGCTCACAACCACCGCAGGCACCAGAGGAGGAGGAGAGTGTTCAGACCCAGGGTAACCTACCAGGGGCTACATGATCTGGAGATAGTAGAGAGTTACAGGGTGGACAGGGACACCCTACAGCAACACGTGGAGCTGTGTCGGCCATGCCTCAGAGCCAGAACAAACAGAGGGGAACCCATCCCAGTGGATAAGAAGGTATCTGTAAGCCTGAGAATACTAGCTACAGGTACCTTTCAAAGCCCAATGGGGATATCATGGAGCTCTCACAGGCATCAGCATCTAGGGTACTTCACCAGTTCTTGGATGCCATGTTACCACATGCCAATGAGCACATATACTTCCCCTGAGCACAGGAGGAGTTGGCCAGCAATATGTGTCTCTTCCAGCATGTGGCAGAATACCTGGAGGTACTAGGGGCAATAGACTGCATGCACATACACATCAAGTCACCACCCGGTGAGCAGGGTAGGCGCTACATAAACCACAAGGGATACCCCTCCATCAACTGCCAGGTCGTGTGCAATGCCCAGGGTGTTATCATGGATGTGTGTGCCGGCAGCCCTGGAAGCAATCATGACTCCCACATCTGGCATGCCTCACAGCTGTATCAGGTATTTGCCATGGGGGACATCCCATATGGCCACCTGGTGGGGGATGCTGGCTATGCACTGGAACTGTGAATGATGACTCCCATCAGAAATACACACACACCCATGCAAGAACACCATAATGAGGCACATGCACAAACCAGAATCATCATAGATCGTGTGTTTGGGATGCTTAAATCACAGTTCCATTGCTTGGACATATCTGGTGGAGCCTTGCAGTACTCTCCAGGCATGTGTGCCGACATCTTCATAGTATGTGCCATGCTACACAATATGATCCTGCAGAAACAGCTGCAGCAGGGACAGAATGGTGAAGGCCCTCACAGCCCACCACCATTGCCATGGGCCCCACAGGCACAGAGGTACTCAGACCATGAACACCCTGAGCCAGTCCCAGTAGGCAGACGGAGGCGTGCCCAGTATGCCCATGCCTTGGCAAGAAGGGAACGTATAGCACACACACTGACAGTGTAAACACCTAGGGACTGACATCTTTCACCACCTGCACACACAGTAAAAATGGATGGCACACACACAAGACTACCTGTAAATTGTCATGTATAGACAGTCTACTGTGTGCATCCAACATAGGCAGCCCTCAACTATTGCACACACAACTACTATTGGCACAAGGTAAGTCAACACCTGAACAGTAAATTAAGCTATCAGCATGTGCTGATACTTTATGTATAGATTCATAAGTTCATAGGTAGGTACTTGGCTAACTGCCTGAGAGCATTCATAAGCCTAGCCAAAATGTGTCAGCTTTTGCCACCCCATCGATTAATCAACTGTCCCTCTGTGGGGCAGAGCCAATGGTGGGATCCCTGGGGTGTATCTACTATTCCCCCTCCAGTCTTCAAGGTTTCTCATGAGGAGTGTTAGTGAGGGGCTCTGCATAATGTAATCAGGGATGTAGTTTCAAAGCATGGGGAGTTTCTGTGACAGGAATCTGTCCCTCCAGCATCTTTTAGTTATTGTTGTGGCAAGGTTTAGCTCACTACAGTGTGTGGCTCACTGTGACATGGATTCCCATAGGTGGAGCATATCCATTAAGCCTGAGTTGGACATGGCTTTGTTGGCCAGCAGAGATCATCTCTGAGTAAACGAGATGCCACTGAATAAAGCAGGAGTTTATTCAGTCTGGCTGCATAGGACATATGTTTGAGGCCAGTAATCCCCCTGGCGAGGTATGTTGGTGGACCTTCCAGCTCTCGGAAGTGTCTTCTGAGGTACATCCCAAATAGGTTATTATACTCTATGATGGGACTGATGAGTGATGAGCAAAGGGGCACTATAACCTCAGTATGTCTAGATGCGAACCCTTTAGTAATCAGAAGGCCTACATAGAAGGATGTCCTAACTACTTTGGAGATATGTTTGTCAAAGGAGAGATCACTATCTACCTTAGTTCCCAGATACTCTATTACCTTGTCTGTATTAAAGTGGCTGCCACATATGTGTTAATATGTGGGTGTTTCATTTTCCAAAATGGAATGACCATGCAGCTTGTGACACTTAGCTGTAGTCCAGGACATTGACACCCTGTGTCGGTCTCTGTGAGGCCCCTTGAAAGATGTCTGTGTCAGCTGGACTGTCAATTATGGCTCCCAGTTTGCAGTCATTGCCAGACATGGTCTGCCGTAGTCCCCCTGTGTTTGCTTGTACCTCTGAGAAGTATATGTCAAACAGTAGGGATCCCAGGACTGAGTCCTGTGGGAGACCAGTTGTGACTGGTTAAGAGTTGGACCTGGAGGCTGGAAGTCTTACCATGTGGGTTCTGTGTGTAAGCCTGTTGGCAACCCATCCTGTGATGTATGAGCTTATGTACAGACTGGTGAGGTTATCAATAATACCTGAGTGGGGAATGGTGTCAAAAGCCTTGGTGAGGTCCAGGTAGTAAGTGTTAACCACCTCTCCTCTCATCTAACGTCTTGGTGACTGTCTGTAAGATGTCAAACAGGTTCAGTAAGCATGATCTGCACTCAACCAAGCTGACCTGGGTTGGGTCAAGTGTTTGGAGGTTACCAATATCGTTGTCAATGAGTGCCATGAGGATCCGCTCCATAGCTTTGCAGACCAGGCTAGTCAGGCTTATGAGGTGGTAGTTACCATGATCAGTTGTGTTTCCACCTTGGTGGAGTGGAATAACCGTTGCTATGCAGCATTGTATGGGCATGTAGCCTGTGTAGAGGCTGAGGTTGCAAAGCTTAATTAGGTGGGGGGTTAGTTTGTCCTGTAGTGTTTGCAAGATGCAGTCTGGGACACCATCTGCCTCCATTGATGCTGTGTTTTGCCATCTGAGAGGGCCATTTCCACCTGTGTGTCTCTGATGTCTGCAATACTGTACTTTTCGGGTATTGTTGTGGGCTCTTTAGGGGGTGAAGTTTATAGGTTCATAGGTTCATAGGTTCGTACTAGGCTATCTGCCCTAGGGCATTTATAAGCCTAGCCAGAGTGTGTGTGGCTTTCACCACCCCTTAGGATGAGAATACTACGCCCTTTTAGGGTTTAGTTTACTGTGCCTCTGTCTAGTAGTGACACAGAGATGACCCCCGGGGTAAACCTACGATCTCCCATCCACTCATCAAGATTTCTCTTGAATAGAATCAGTGAGGGGCTCTGCCTAACATGGACTGGGATTCTATTCCAGAGTGTAGGGAGTCTCTGGGTTATGAATCTGTCCCTCCAGCACGTCCTATTTATTTCTGTGTTGAGGTTTAAGTCTCTTGCTCTCATGGCTCTGATGGATTTGGATTTTCTGAGGTGGAGCATGTCCATTAATTCCGGATTGGACATGGCCTTGTACGTCAGGCACAGGTCACCTCTGAGTAGGCGGTATGTGACTGAAAAGAGCTGGAGTTTTTTCAGTCGGGCAGCATATGACATATGTTTAAGACCCTTTATCCTCTTGGTGAGGAACTTTGGGGTCTTTCCAACTGCTGCAGGTGTCGGGTGAGATACATCCCAAATGGGGCATTGTACTCAATCATTGGCCTGATAAGAGAAGAGTACAGGGGCACAATGACCTCTCTTGATCTAGATGTGAAACCCTTCATGATAAGGTGGGCAATATAGAAGGTCTTCCTAACCACTTTTGCAATGTGAGTGTCAAATGAGAGGTTACTGTCAACCTGGGTCCCTAGGTCCCTGATTACCTCTTCTGTACTTAATGGATTACCACCTATGTGGTAATTTGTGGGTACCTTGTTTTTCCCAAAGGGTATGATTATTCATTTTTTGGCATTCAGCTTAAGGCCATGGCTCTGGCACCAATTATCCGTTTCTATGAGGCCTCTCTGAAGGATGTTTGTGTCCGCTGGAGTATCAATTATGGCGCCCAGTTTGCAGTCATCTGCGAACTTTGTCAGCCACAATCCTCCTATGTTTGCCTGTACCTCGGAAAAATAAATGCCGAACAAGAGGGGTCCCAAGACTGAGCCCTGTGGGACACCGCTTGTGACTGTCTTAGAGTCTGACATAGCTCCAGCAACTCTGACCCTGTGGGTTCTGTCCTTGAGCCAGTTTGCAACCCATCTTGTGACATATGGGTTTACATTTAAGCTGGTGAGTTTGTCTATGATGCCCGAGTGGGGTATTGTGTCAAAGGCTTTTGCAAGGTCAAGGTAGGCTGTGTGAACTGCCTTGCCCTCATCAATGGCCTTAGTGACTGTTTCAAAAAAGTCAACCAAGTTCAAAAGGCAGGATCTGCCCTTGACAAAGCCAAATTGGGTAGGATCCAATGTCTGTAGGTCCCCAATGTCTTTGTTTATGAGTTCCATAATGATCCTCTCCATAGCTTTGCAGACCAGGCTCATCAAGCTTATGGGGCGGTAATTTCCAGGGGCTGTAGAAGCACCGCCTTTGTGAAGTGGGAACACTGTTGCCGTACGCCACTCTTTGGGTACGTATCCTGTAGTAAGGCTAAGATTAAACAGCAGCCTTATGTGTTGGTTTAGTTCCTCTTGGAGTTCATGTAGCACACAGCCCGGGACACCGTCTGGTCCCATTGATGCTGTGTCTTTAGCTTTAGAGAGGGCTCTCACCTGGGCATCTGAGATGTTAGGGAGGCTACACTCTGCTGGGATAGTTATTTCTCCTTTTGGGGGGAGGGGGAGGAGAAATTTGCACTGAACCTGTCTGCCAGAATGTTGGCAATGTCAGTGGGTTCAGTGTATTTTGTGTCATTTTGGACTAACTCTGAGCATATCTGGGAGTTTCCACCCAGGTTTCTAACATAGCTAAAGAAGGCCTTGTGATTGACTTTTGTGTCTTTTGTGATTTTTCTTTCAAAGTTGGCCTTGGATGATTTTATGAGTGATCGTAGATTTTTGCTAGTACTGATCAGAGATGCCTTCCCTTTTGGGGATTTTGCTCTGTCATGTAGTAGCTTCCTCCTCCTGTTGTAAAGTTTGTTTATGGCTGGGGTCCACCAGACCGGGCGCCTTCCTTTGGGGGAATGGGTCTTGGTTTTATTTGGGATTGCATGATCCATGCATTCTTGAAGGTGCCCGTAGAAGGCATTTGCAAAGGATTCAGCAGTGTGGGTTGTGGTTTCCACTGGCCCAGGGGCCTTGAAGGATACCACTTCAGTCTTAAGTGTGAAGTTGGCTTTTGAGAAGTTCTTCACTGTGGTCTTTTGTGCAGGGGTGGGGGCGGGATGTGGATATCCAGTGAGATTAATTTATGGTCTGATCTTACCAAAGAGGGATATACTTCCGGTGTGGAGCATTTTGTCCCCATGTTTGTGATTATCAGGTCTAGTATATTGTCTCCTCTTGTGGGAATGGTGACTAGTTGTTCCATTGCATTTGAGTTTATGAATTCTAGGAACCTTTGGGCTAGGGTGCTGGGGCTTGAGTAATGTTCCCAGTCTATGTTTGAAGTCTCCCAAAATGATGGTATTTGGAGAGACATTCATACTCTCCAGTGTCTTCAGGAAGGCTGTGTGGGGTTCCTGAGTTTGAGAGGGTGGTCTGTAGCATGCTACAAACTGTAAGGCAGTTTTGCCTATGGTTAGTTGCACCTGGATGGTTTCCGATGCTTCGTGCGTTGCCACTAACCTGGAGGTGTGGGTATCTTTGATGAATATGGATACTCCCCCTCCTTTTGTGGTTCGGTCCAAGTTTTGGGGCTGGAAAGCATGATATGAGGTAAAGCCTGATAGTGCTGGGGTGCTCTCAGGAGCCTTGAGCCAGGTTTCAGTCACTACACAGACATCGATGTTCTCCATACTGAGGAGGGCTTCGAGGGCGTGCATCTTGAGGTTTAGACTTCTGGCATTGAGCAGCATTACCCTTAGTTTTTTTCCACTTGTGTTTTCTAGGGAGGTAGGTTTGTCATTTGAGCCTTGCCTAAAAAAGGCACTATGGGGGTGGCAAGAGCCTTGGCCAATATCCGGAAGCCCAGGGGTGACAGGGCTGAATGTATCTGCAAGGATGTTGGTGATATCAGTAGGGTCAGTATATTTTGTACTATATTGCACTGGCACAGTGCAAATATGTGTCTTACCACTTAGATCTTAGACCTAGCCAAAGAAGGCTTTGTGGTTATCTTTCGATTCCCTGCCTATTTTCCTGTTGATGTTAGCCTTGGATGATTTCATGAGGGACCTCTGTTTCTTGCTAATACTGGTCATGGATGTCTGCCCTTCTTGGGTGTTGCTGTTTTTCTGGACTACTGTCCTACTTCTATTGTATAGCCTGTTTATTGCAGGGGTCCACCAGACTGGTGCCCTTGTCTAGGAGGAGTGAGTCTTGGTTTACCAGTGATGGCATGATCCATACATCCTTTTAGATGCTTATAGAGTGCATTTGTAAATCTTTATGTATCTTGAGCAGTGTTTTCTCTTAGAGTGGGGGCTGTGAAACTTCCCACCTCTGTCTTTAGTACTGTGAATTTAGCTGTAGGAAAGGTATTCACTGTGGTTTCCTTGGGTGGGGGAGATGGTTGGGTGTGGAAATCATTAGTGAAACGTCCATGGTCAGATCTAACCAGTGACTGATTTACCTCTGCTGTGGTGCACCTGTCGCCCATGTTGGTGATTACCACTTCTAGTATGTTTCCACCTCTCATTAGAGAGTTTACCATCTGACACAGGGCATATGAGGTGATAAATTCCAGGAAGCACTGGGCCTGGAAGTGAGTACTCAAGTACGTTTCCCAGTTAATAGTAGGGTAGTTGACATCGACCAATACCAGGGTGTTCGGTAGGACTGTCATGTTTTCCACTGTCTCCAGGTAGGAGGAGTGGTGGTCCTGGGTCATGCAGAGTGATCTATAGCAGGCCACAGTTTTCAATGCAGTTGTGGCTGATGTTAGCTGCACATGGATGATCTCAGAGGTATCATGCTGCCCCACTAACCTGGAGGTGTAGGTATCCCTGATGAATATGGATACACCCCCTTCATGTCTGTGTCAGTACATGTTCTGTGGCTGAAATGTGTGGTATGGGTTGTAGTCCAGTAGTGCTTGTGTGCTCTCAGGAGCCTTGAAACACGTCTCAATTACTGCACAGATGTTAACGCTGTCCATAAGGAGAAGTGCTGTGAGTGCGTGCATGTTGTGATTACAACCCCTGGCATTGAGTAGCATAACCCTTAATGATTCTGCTATTGTGCTGTTTACAGAGGTGGGAGTCACCTTTGAGACTTGCCTAAAAAAGACACCATAGGGGTGCCAATAGCCTTGGCCAGTATTCCAAAGCCTAAGGCTGACACATGCAAGCCGGTATGGTATTGTTGCATGCATGTTACCCATCTGTGCTTGTTTCTCATCTTTCCTCTAGGTAACCTACCGGTAATCAATAGAAAGCCTTAAACTTATACAAGTATTCTAGCTTTCAAGATAGGCTTTTGGAGTGATTAAGTATCAGTGTTCTGTATGTTCTTGCTGTATTTAACTGTTTTGTGACTACATGGTGATTTTTCACTGTATAGTGTGATCTGAAAGCTCTGTTTATTCACATATTATGTCTGTGATGGCCTGCACTTTAGAGGTTCACAGATAGGTAGTAGGCTATCTGCCCAAGGGCATTTAGAAGCATAGCTACAGTGTGTTGGCTTTCTCCACACCATTGATAAAGTAAATGAGCCTCTGTCAAGCATAGCCAATGAAGTGATTCCAAGCAGAGTTGCTGGAAGCTGTTGAGGACTGGGGTGGCAGAAGGTGATAGGGGCACTTAGTGATCTAAAGAGGGCATGTTAATGTGAAACATAAACATGATTCAATTTCCCCAACAGGTCTTGCAGCTATAAAACTGGAGGGGCTCCCCCACCCCCTGGCTGTATGGTTTCAGGACACATGATCCCAGGGGTGTATATTCTGTTACCCATTCACACATCAAGATTTCTCATGAAGTGTCAGTAAGGGGCTATGCCTAATGTAGTTAAGAATTTAATTTATAGTCTCTCATTTCATTGGTTATGTTTTTATTTCAAAAGTAAGTGAAGCTCAGTGGGCTTGGGCGCCTCCACCCGTTGCTTAGCCTATCTTACACATAGAAATCATCTAAATAGGAAATAGGCAGAAGCAACATTAATGTCAATAGTGTAATGGTTACAGCATTTGCATAGTATCTGTGCATTCCTGGTTCAAATCCCAATAAAGTCAGAGATGTTTTTTGTGTTAAAAAGTATACCTTAACCACAGCTTGCATATCTAGGCAGTATTCTTCAGTATAATAAACATTTAAAACACCCATATATACCCATGTGTGCTGGAGGGTAAAGTCAACAGAGAATGTAATGTTATGTAAACACATAGGGAGATGTTACTTCATTGAAATGTATATATCCTGAGTAGTTAGCAGATGTGACCATTTATGCGTGCACAGGTTATAAGTTTTAAAGTTTGTTTAACTGCTGCTTTAATGTCACACAAACACTTTTAAACATGCTTACAACCACTTAAATGAGCCTTATTCTGGAGTAAAACACATTTTTAAAGCATCGCAGGTGGTGAACCCTAGTTCACACATAGTCATGGGACTTACCACTAAGCCATCTGAGCTGTATACATGTTTCATGGTCTTTAGACTACACCTTATACTATAGGCATTCCACAGTACTGACCACAAATGGGACAGCCACTTTGTGTACATATGTACAGTACATTGTAATGTACTGCAGTTTGTGACTCAACATATGCAAGTATACATATGTATAACTGTTACAAATTAATACTAATATATATCTATATATATATATATATATATATATATATATATATATATATATATATATATATACACAGCTACATCTATAGCCATATATATAAACATCTATGAACACACTTTGTGATGCAGAAGCAATCCAAAGGAATTGAAGTGTACACAAAACACATGCAGCTCTGCTATTATAACTATTAATATTAACTTAATTCACCATAGAAGGGATGGTTGTTGTGTATTT